>NC_056739.1:1157839424-1158086924 GCF_019279795.1 Protopterus annectens
AATTATACCACTGATTCCATGTCTCCAAAAGGAATTTCTGTGGTGGGCTCAAGCATGCCAAAGAAACATAGGTCTCCCATTCTGCTTGCCTCAAGCAAATCAAATCATCACAACAGACGCCTCGGACTACGCCTGGGGGGCGCACATGACAGATCAGTGCATTCAGGGCAAATGGTCCCAAAAAGAAAAGCACCTACACATCAATCAAAAGGAAATGCTAGCAGTAAAAAATGCTATTATGGCTTTCAAAGACCTACTGCATCCAGGCCAGCTATTGATAAGGACAGACAACACCACAGTGATGTAGTACATAAACAAACAGGGAGGAACCCATTCATAGCCCCTGTACAGGCTAGCCATGTCTCTTTGGAACATGGCTCTGGAATTACAAATCCAACTTCAAGCACAATTCCTGCCAGGCAAGGAAAACATGCTGGCAGACAACCTAAGCAGAAATATGACAGATCCACACGAATGGAAGTTGCATCCTCAAGTTTTTGCAAAGATAATTCAAGCATGGGGAAGGCCAGATATAGATCTCTTTGCTACCCACAGAAATTACCAATTGACAAAATTCTGCTCAAGGACCTATCATCCACAGGCCTGGAAAGTGGACGCACTTTCTTTCATTTGGACAACAATGACAGTTTATGCCTTTCCACCTCTTCCTCTGCTGCCCAAAGTTCTATTAAAAGCCAGAGCAGACAGACCAAAGATGATTCTCATTGCTCCAGACTGGCCAAGACAACACTGGTACCCACTCCTGAGGAGCCTGACGCATTCCCCACCATGGATCCTGCCTCTAATGCCTCTTCTGTTGACCCAGCACAACTTCAAAACTCTTCACAGTCAGCTGAAAACACTCAATCTAGCCGCATGGAGGATTCTTTAAATTTACAACAGACCCTCCTCTCCAAGGAGGTGCAGGATGTCATTTTGGAGGCCAGAAGGCCTTCTACTAGAAAATCCTACTCCGCAAAATGGAAACGGTTTTGTGCCTGGAATCAGAAAAAGGGACAGAATCCTGGAATACTGAATTTACCTCAAATATTACAGTACCTAGCTGAGATGCTAAGCAGTAGACTTTCATTCTCCTCCATCAAAATCCATGCCTCAGCCATTTCTGCTCAGTACAACACTGATCCTCCTTTATTCTCTCATCCTCTCTTAAGACAGTTCCTCAGAGGGGCTAAGAATATAAAACCCCCAAGGAAGCAGCCAGTACCTGCTTGGGACCTCAATTTCATTCTAGAAAAACTGACCCTGCCTCCATTTGAGCCAGCTGCTTCAACAGAACTGCAATATTTGTCATGGAAAACAGCCTTCCTTCTGGCTATCACCTCAGCACGCAGGGTTTCGGAACTACAAGCCCTCATGGCTGTGCAGCCTTTCATCATTTTCCATCAGGACAGAGTTTCCTTACGAACCAACCCTTCCTTTATGCCAAAGGTAGTATCCAGTGTAGCCTTGAATCAGGCTATCCACTTACTTACCTTTTACCCTAATCCACAAAACAAAGGGGAGAGACTACTACATTCCTTGGACATTCACAGACAGCTTCGTTATTATTTGGACAGGATAAAGCCATTCAGAAAATCAGAGCAACTCTTTGTGTCCTATGCTACAGGTGCTCAAGGGAAGGCTATTTCCAAACAGACAATCTCAAAATGGATAGCCCACTGCATACGCTTTTGTTTTTCTTTTCATGGTAAAACTGTACCTACAAGCATCAGATCTCACTCCACAAGGGCCACAGCTACCTCTGCAGCTTTCCTCAGGGGGGTTCCTACCAAGGATATTTTGGAAGCAGCCACTTGGAGTTCTGTGCATACTTTCTCCAAGCACTATCACCTACCGTTATACTCAAAATCTAGAGCGGGCTTTGCCACTGCAGTCTTGCAGGGCATCCTCGCTCCTCCTAGTTCCACTTAGTACCTACCACCCCTTTTTTAGCTTTGGGATTCTACCCATCTGTTATGACTGCAGCTGTATGCACGATGAACATAGTGCAGTTTTGTACCTACCATAAATGTAGATGTTCGAGTGCTAATATACAGCTGCAGTCCAGGTTTCCCTCCCTCCTTCCCCTCTTGGGACAGGCCTAATGGCTAACACCTCCTCATACAACCTGATTGGGGTATTCTTTTATGGTGTATTTGCTTGCAACTACTGTTTTTTGATTATATTGCATTGCATTATTACATAAATTTATGTTTTGCCTTCCTTCTGGGGGCACCTGACATCTGGGGCAAGAAAAACTGAAGAAAATGGCGTCGGCTGGTTCTTTTACACCCCTGCCGCACTGACGTCAGGGAAGAAGCGACGACATCCGACGCCGGACTTAGACTTTGGAATTCGGCCGACCGAGGACCCGCCTGACGGCAGGATAACCCATCTGTTATGACTGCAGCTGTATTAGCACTCGAACATCTACATTTATGGTAGGTACAAAACTGTACTTTATTCCTCTTTCTGCAGACAAACCTTCTAGACTTCTACCCTATACTAATCTGCTCCCTTCTGACAAGGGTACCAAAATGATGGAAAGGTTAGGGGAAAAAGTGTACCTCCACTACCCTGTCTTTCAGAGCCATTAACTGCCAGACCCACATGTTAAAATATGTTCTGGCGTTGCTTTCCCAAGCTTCTCAGCTGGTGTCAGACCCACTTGATGCTCCAGCCAAGGAGCAGCTTGCCTCTTTACTGTCTACATCAGTTCAGGTGATTAGACATTCAGTTAGATATAGTTATGATGCAGCTGTGGTTTCTGCAAGATCAGCAACTTTGGGTTCTGTCCTTAGGAGGTACTCGTGGTTGAGACTCTAGCCCTTGCCTGATGATATCGAGGCTAAAATTAGGGATGCATCTTTGGACAATGATGATGTCTTTGCTGCTGATCCTGCAGCCCTTTTCAAGTCCCTGCATGACAAAGGGAAAGAGCTTAAGGAACTGAAACACCTCATTGTCTCTCCAATTACTAAATACCACAGAAATTACCATTCCAAGACACAGTTTGTCAGAAGGAAACAATGCAGTTCCCCTCCTTCCCATAAGAAAGAGGCTTATAAACAGGGATCTTCCAGATCCCAGCAAACTCCTGCTCAAAAAACACACCTTTCAAGACAAGTCAGGTAGTCTGTGACTACCTGCTAACTCTCTCAAACATACCCCTTTCCCAGCACATATCTTTTTCTCTTCCCTCTTGGACAAGTATCTCCACAGACAAGTGGGTCCTTTCCATTATCCAAAATGCCTACTACATGGTATGGAAATCTGTCCCTCCCTTCATGGGCATTCCACAACCCCCTTGGGATCAGTTTCATATGTTCTCTCAAATCCTAGAGGACTTGCTAAATCAAGGAACTATTCAAAAAGTTCCACCACTACAAAAAGGAAGAGGGTTTTACTCAAGAATGTTCCTAGTCCCCCAAAAAAGATGGCCCCTGGAGACCAATTCTAGACCGCTCACATCTCTACCCTTTCTTCAGAGTGCCTACCTTTTGTATGCTCACTCTGCAAACTCTTTTGCCTCTCCTGCTCCCCCAGGTCTTTCTAGTCACTCTAGACATCAAGGATGCACACCTGCATATCCCCATTCATCCACAGTACAAGAAGTTTTTACACTTTTTTGTTGCCTCCTTACTTTTTCAATTTTGTGCTTTGCCCTTTAGGACTCTGTATGGCACCAAGGGTCTTCACAAAATGCTTAGCTCCTGTCATTGCCTTCTGCAGGCTGCATGGAATACTGATCTATCCTTACCTGGACAACATACTAATACAAGTGGTCCCCCCAGACACTCTAAAGGAAAAACTAGCCTTCACTGTTTCCAAGGCTTGGGGTTCTCCATAAACTCCCGAAAGTCTTCTCTCAGTCCTTCCCAGGATCATCTTTTCCTAGGGTGCAGACTAAGGACAGATCGGATGATGGCTTTCATCCCTCCTCAATAAGTGGATACTGTGCTCAACTACTTCCACAAGCTACTGCCCTTAACCTCCATCTCTGCCAGGGAGTACTTGTGTGTACTAGAGTTCATGACATCACTCATTCCCATGCTACCCCTAGCCATATGTCACATGCAGAAAATCCAGTGGTTCCTAAAAACACTTTGGAGCCAGAATGCCCATCCTCTGGAATTTGTACTCCCTCTTCTCTCATGCACAAAGAAATAAATTCAGTGTTGGGTTCAAAAGATCCAGCTGAACCCAGGGCTTCCATTTCAACAGCCAACCCCAGGAACTCTACACAGATGCCACGGACTTGGGGTGGGGAGCAACTCTGGGTCACTTAAAAGTCCAGAGCCTTTGGTCTCCCTAAATCAAGAAGCAGCATATTAGTGTCAAAGAAATGAGGGCTTTGATCATGGTACTTCAAGCCTTTCACTCCTCCCTGTTCCCAGGATCCCTGAAGTTATTCACAGAAAACACTACAGTTCTATAGTATGTAAACAAATAGGTGGCAACAAGTTATACCTTCTTTGCAGATTGGCCTTTCAAACCTGTGAGATTGCATCTCAAGTGAAGGTTTTGTTGCAAGCAGTTTATATTCCTTCAGCTCAAAATGTCCTGGCAAGACCCTCTCAGCAGGTCCATGATACAAACCCATGAACATATTCTTCACAGGGATGTGTTTCGGACATTCTCCACAAGTGGGGTACTCCTCAAATAGACCTTTTTGCCTCCCCCATGAACAGACAACTTCCAAAGTTTTGTGCCAGAGTTCCAGACCCTCTGGTATGGTAGGTGGATGCTCCATTTTTCTCATGGAAGGAGATGTTTCTTAATGCATTCCCCCCACTTGTCACTCATTCAGAAGGTTGTACTGAAAATACAGCAGAACAAGCCAAAAAGTCTTGCTGGTAGCTCCCTTTTGGCCAAGACGGCACTGGTTCCATCTCCTTCATTTAGCCAAGGACATTTGTCACAAGTTACCCCACAGGGTGGATCTTCTCACACAGTACAGTGGATTGCTTATCCATCCACATCTCACTTTTCTGAATTTAACTCTGTGGGTGATTGGCTTTTGATACCTTTCCGACACTTTTTTTTTCTGAGGACATGCTTCTAGTGCAGATGGCCAGGAAACCCAACACTAGGAGATTCTATTAATCCTAATGGAAAAGGTTCTCCATGTGATGTCTAAAGAAAGGCCTAGATCCATTTTCATTGGACATTCCATTGGTTCTTTCCTGTTTGTGTGAGCTGCTTCAGGCTGGGTTGGCCTACTCTTCTGTTAAAGACCATTTGTCAGCCATTTCAGCATGTCTGCCTTTATCTCCTCCCCTAGCATCTAGGTTAGAAGTTAAGCTCTTCCTCAAAGGTGTCCTTCACATTAGTCCTCCCAGGAGACCTGTCTGTCCTCCCTGGTATCTAAATTTTGTTATGGAAAAGTTCAGCTAGCCTCCTTTGAGCCTGCAGCATCAGCTTCCTTAAAATTTTTTACACGGACAACAATCCTGTTAGTAGCCATCATTTCTGTCAGAAGAGTTTCTGAACTCCAAGCCCTTATGGCTTGCTAACCTTTTCTCATTTTCCACAAGGACAGGGTATCTCTTTGTACTAACCCTTCCTTCATCCCCAAGGTGGTTAATGACTTGTCCCTAAACCAATCCATTCATCTGTCCACCTTTTTTCCTAATCGTAACAACCCTAGTGAAAGAGTCCTTCATTCCTTGGATGTGCACAGACAACACAGATTTTATCTGGACAAAACCAAGACTATTAGGAAATCTGAGCAACTGTTTGTTTCCTTCCATTCTACAGCGGTGGGAAAACCCGTTTCCAAACAAACTATTTCTACTTAGATTTCTAAGGCAATTTCATACATTTATGTCTCCCATGGGGGTTCTTGTTAGATGAACGAAAGATCAAAATCTCGTACAGCGTAAAAGTCGAAAATGCCGTTCTTCGAGATCGCTATTGTGAGATCGCGGTACAGTGAAGATCGGAAAATTTGCCCTTTTCTCACTGTAGTGCGATCTCGGAGTTGGTATATATAATTAGCAGGGGATGTGGGGGGGTACAGCCCCCCACAATAACAATTTCGAAGAAAGGCATTTTCGACTTTTCAGCTATTCAAGATCTTGACTTTTCATTCATATAATAGGGACCCTCCCATGAGAGCTTTCTTCAAAGGTCTGGACACTGCATCTATTTCATCTGTTTTGGAAGCAGCCACGTGGTCTTCTGTCCATACCTTCACCAAACATTACAAACTGGACACTATCTTCAGGTCCAGAGCAGGATTTGCTAGAGCAGTCCTGCATGGGTTCATAGAAACCTCCTCTGCTCCATCCTCCATTTCCTTTCCATGAGCTTTGGTACTCTCCCAAAGGTTATGAATACTGGAGTGTAAGAATAGAAGGACATAGAATAGTTGTATAAAATCTTTCCATAACCATAGATGATGATCTCTTCCATGTTGTAGTATTCTATCCCACCCTCCTTCCCTCTAGGTGCTTGCTGTTTAATGGATGTTGTTATATATCTCATCCTTGGACTGGTGTTCTGACTGGGGCTTTCACTTCTGAGGAATGGTACATGCCAATGTCACCTTTATGGCCAATGTTGCCTGCTTTGCTATGTGCAATGTTGCACATAACATGCAGTAGCAAAAGTCTTTTTTATACTGGCTGGACATTCAGGTCGCCGAGGCGGGATTCCCAAAGATTATGAATACTGCAACATGGAAGAGAAGGCCATATATGGTTATTGGAAGATTACAAAACTATCCTTTCTTTTCTGTTGCCAGATATGGCAGCTTGATATGAGGTTCTTCATAAACATGTATCATGGTCTACATGAAGTTGTCTTCAGTCCCCTGCAAAACTGTAGAATGAGTACAGTGCTGTTGTCATTTGAATTGTTACCTTCTTCTAGCTTAGAAAGGACTGGAGATGTTAAAAATGTTGTTTGTCTGTAGGCATATCTTTTTTTTCCTGGACATTGATTCTGACCATGGGTGCAACCATCTGCAGATGGAAAGCTAATTTGGGAAGTGTGACCACCAAAAGAGTTTGGTGCCCTCAGCAACAGTGACTTCACATCATCATCCTAGATTTGGTTGCAGTCTGTAAGGTACTTTACAGCATAGTCCAAATTCATACAGACAGTGTTGCTGTGGTTATATATCAAAAAATAAAGTTGCATAAAGTCACAAGCTAAGTCTTTTGCCTTTGGAGTGGTGCCATGTAGCACTGACCTCCATTGCATGTCCTGCCCATGAGTTATTACTGGACATGCAGAGGTGATAGTACCAGAAGAAATGGAAAAACTCTCAAACCTCCACCAGTGATTGCATAAGTGATGGACCCTCCTGGCTGACCTTTGCCCCTGGTGATGGGGGAAACAAATGAGCTGATTGGCCAAGAAGGCACTGGTGATCAGCAGGCAGTATGTGCAGAGAGAGAAAAAAAAAAAAAAAAAAGGATTTGGTTGATTGTCTTACATTATGGTTGAGTGCGTGTTGATTTTTTTATGTAAACTCTGACTGGTAGTTCATTCATACATTTATGTAGATGCTCTTTGAAGTTTGGCAAATTCCCAGAAAACTATGGTCAGGTTTCACTGATTGCTTCATAAATCTCCCCAGTAGACAGATGCCGCATAGACATTTGATCTTTGATGTGCAGCTTCTTCAAGAAGTACTGTTTTTATCATGAGTCAAGGAGTTGGACCTGTATAGTACGTTAGGACTCTCCATTTATCTTTTCCCATGAGTGGTCCTTTGGTTCTTTCCACTGTGGTGGGAACTGCTTTGGGATTTAACATAACCAGGGATGACATCCTTTCTTGATTGGTCAGCAAGTCCCCTCCATGTATCCAGCTGTGGATTTGTAGTTCAGTGCAAGTTGGATATTGCAGTTTAGGTGTGACATATGCATGAAGTTTTTCTGTTTATCTGGATGTGTTCATTAATGACAGGCTATGGGATTTTACATGCTTTATATAACTACTACATGACCTCATGGTGTTCATTGAAGCATATGTAGATATGTCTGCGATTGCAGGGTCTGCATGAAATGCATTGAATTCCAATTGGTCTAAAACATGAGCCACATCAACAACCCATAAATGATTTCTCAGAACTATCTCTTGAAACTTGGGGCAGAATGCTAATCAAGATGAAGGCTCTAGATATCACTGGCAGAAATGATAAGGGTCATTTGACTCCATCAGAAAAAAGTAACATTTTGGGAGCTGACCCTAGACTGATATGGTGGAGTTTTCCCTCACAATGGAAGATCCTTTGATAGACAGCTGATACAATAAGGCTGGTTCTGTTGTAACTTTTGAGAGGGCCCAGAGTAGCAGGAACATACAATCCTATTGTCATTTGTATTTGATTGGCTGTCTCATTCACACTATCTGGCTGCTAAAGTCCCTATTAAGTTTAGTTTTTATTTTTTTTTTTTTGTCCTTGTCTAGTTGTGTTATGCTCTTCAAGCAAAGCACACACTTATGTTCTTTGTGGGAAGAATGTCAGAATATAGGGCCAAGTAAGCCTTCCTGGCTCAGAAGATAATGTTGAGGTGCAGTGGTAGTAAATCACACATCTCTGTGCTAGAAAGTAAAAGAAAAATGCTTAGGAGTGGACTCATGGGAAGGTGATCACTACTGACACATTGCAGAGAGCACCCTACCAAGGCTAAACCAATATGGTGAGTACTTGCATGTCTCTTCTTTATAATTGTACTCTAAGAACCCATTTGAGCAATACTTATTTTCCATTTTGTTTTAAAACCAAAATGATTATTTGCTACATTTTGTAAAATTTCACTTCTTTGTCTTGCTTTCCAGTTCTATATTGTAAAGGAAAACAGAGGTAATGAAGGCACCTGTGTAGGAGTGTCCCGCTGGCCTGTTCATGACTTTAACCATCGCACAACATCTGATATGTGGTTGTACAGAGCATATAGTGGGAACTTATATCATAATGGGGAGCAGACACTAACTTTATCGAGTTTTACTCAAGGAGATTACATCACCTGTGTCCTTGATATGGAAGCCCGAACTGTTTCGTTTGCTAAAAATGGAGAGGTAAAACTATCTTTTTAGTTGCATGATGATTAGGACTGACATAGTTTGTGGACATTTTCTACAAGATACTTCTGGTGAATCATTTTCATTACTTTCCCACCTACTCGTTTGTTTTATGCATTGTATTTTCTTATCTTAGAATGTAACATTACTGGTATATTTTGTATTGTATGCCATTTAATTTCCTCCATTAGTTTGTACAGGTTTGAATAATTATCAGCTTTTTATGTCAAACGTTTTTCTGAAATTTGTGATAGTTTATAGTATGTAATGCAACTCAGTACTGGTCTACTGGCATAGGTGACACTTAGCTTCTGGCAGTCTAGAATTAACTCTTAAGATGGGTTGGTTGGGAATGTTCTGGATTAGTCATCTGGAGGGTGCTTTTTCCTCTGAGGGGTTTATGAGGGGAATATAACATTGCTCAGATGTTCCCTACAGATGGCACAGAGATTGCCATCAGTCAGGCAAATATCTCATTCCTTCTCACTGGGCTAGTGAAGTAGTCTGATGCTCTACATCTAGAGCACTCACTGTGTGGTGCATTTTCAATCTCCTTGTCATTTGCGCACTGAAGCTAGGTCAAACTCAGAACAATTGTGACACTGTATCTGGATCCTAGTATTGAATTCATAACATTCATTGCAGTGCTTGAGCAATTTTAATATGCAAAAAAATGCCTTTTCTTGCACAAGTAAAGGAACAACTCCTTTACATGTTCATTTTAAAGTTTTCTCACATTTATTAATTCCTTTTAATAAACCACCAGGTAGTCTACAGCCTGTACATGCAAAAGTAATTTGCACCTCTTCAGAGAGTGCTGGCAGGCATAATCAGGTTTGGCAGAGAAAAGCATGTTTTTACCTACTAATCAACATCATTTTTATTGACAGCAAAATTAGGAGCAAGGGGAAGTAGTTATAAAAATCAGTGTTGATTGACATATAAAAATCAGTGTTGATGGGCATGTCATTCTTACTGTCATCCTTTTCCAACCTTTAGAGGAATATACATGTACTGTCTTACCTCTAGTGGAAAAATCACTTGGTCTCTGTTGTATAACTCAGGAGTGTTATAATTGGTAATAAAACTGTGACTGTGCTGACACCAGTAATAGTTGAATAACTGGACCAAAAAATTGACAAGACTGTGAAATAGGGTAGGTCAGGTGTATTAAAAGTAAGCAAATTTTAAATACTGTGATCAAATGTTTTTTCTGTCAGCCTCAATAAATGGGTGCATAGGACCTGAGTGGATCTGAATTTGGCACTTTAAACAAGACTTTTGGCTCCAAAGCTCAGGCTCTTCCCGTTACCATAATGCACCATCACTTTTACCAGTCCTTCATATCTCATCTGCCACTTAGCAAGACAGACATGTTCTCCAGGCTCAGTGCTCACTGAAGTGTTTTTTTTCAAAAGATAAATAAATGTACCATTCTCTTATTCCAGTTAAGGTTGCTTTTTGTTTCAGTGGGTAGATCCTTTATTTTTTCATACCTTTCTTAGATTTATCTGCTATTTCTCAGTAGTTTATTCTTGTAGATGGCGGCTTCCATCCATTTTTTCTCTCTCTTCCCTCTGGAACTCCTAATCTTAGAACTGTAACACATAAAAGTTTCCACAAATCTATCCACATTAAAACATTGGAGGGGGATTGACTGCATAATATTTGGATATTAAGACTAGATTTGATGTTGAGGTAGAGATGGGGTATTTTTGATGCATCTATGTTAAATTATCAACCGTTGTGATTATTTCCCAAAACATTGAGCGTGATACATTGAACATCCACAAAATCAAAACTACAACAAAGTGTAAAGCATACCTTTTTTTTGGGGGGGGGGGGGGGGTTAAGTCATTCGGGGTTTTCTTTTTTTTTTTTTTTAATGGCACGATCCTCACACTCCCTGCTAATTATATACACCAACTCCGAAGTGTGCACTACAACTGGGAAAAGGCAAAACCTTACTACCCTCTGTACTATGATCTTGAATGTTTGTTTCATATTTGATGTTTAGAGAGTCAGCAATCTTTCCATTCGACAGTTTAAGGAAGACCCTTTTTTGACACAAGAATCACAATGATAAGTCTATGTTTTAGCGGTTTTGGAGCTAGAATGTCATACCCATGTTGTTGGAAGAATAGCAGAGACATTTCTTATATCCGTCATGTTAATAGATTGAACTAGAAACTGAAGGCCACAATATGATCATGTGGTAAAGGTTGTACAATGTATCCTTTCATATAATTTGATAAAGTTATAAAAAAAAAAAACAGTATGCGTAGTATTTTTTTATTTCTTTTTCTTACTGAAAGCCAAATCCAGACAGACCACTGAAATCCTAAATTATCTGAAGTGTTAATGAGAAGGTTCACTTTCTTTTCTTCTGTTTTGTCACATCCTTTTCTACCATCGACTGGGAAACATACACGACCACAAACATATGCTGGCTCAGAGGTTCTTGGACTTTGTCAATGCAAATGCTCGGGAACAGCTAGTCAACACACCCACAATAGACTAAAATGTCCTGGGCATAGTACCTACTAACATGGGAGAGCATTGCACCCCCCACTTGTAATGTCCTTCCTGGTAAGTTCGGACCATAAATCAGTTTCGTTTGTGTAATTACAAGACCGGATACCCATCAAGCTCAAAAATGCTTAAGAGTTTTTCAAAGACAAATTACTTCCTACTAAGTGATGGTATAAGAAGTTTCAAAGCCCCCTCAAATGCAGATAACACGGACTGCTATGCAGAGGTGTACACCAATGCCCTGTATAACCACTTAAGCAGTTGTATAGAATTGGCTGTAACTGACCAGATTAAAACCAGGTTTTGCTGAAAGAACAAGCCACCCTGGTGGACCTCTAGTATAAACAAGCTGTACAACAAGAAAAAGAAATCAATGTCCAAGAGCAAGAGGTAACTGGCTCAGCAGAGGAAGAAATCCCTCTCTAGCTTAAGCAAACAAATTAGAGATCTTGTAAAGTCCTCCTAAATTAGTTGTGAAGCAAGAATAGCCTCAGTAGGTAAGCATAACCACAAGGCATTCTTTAGCTATGCCTGAATTCTAAAAGGGAGTACCCAGCTATGAACTGAGCTGGTTGTGGATGGCACCACCCGTCCCCTCCAGTCATGCCCCAAAGTATACCTGCCACCATTCCTCAGCCTGTTATCTCAAGAGAGCAGGTCATCTTAGTGTTCTCCAAGGCCAAAAACACAGCATTAATGTTACCAGACAATATCTCAGGTTGCCTTTTAAACAACTTAAAACATGACCTAGCAGACCCACTTGGATTCATGTTTAACCACAGCCTACAAACTGGCTATGTTCTGGCAGACTGGAGGATAGCAACAAAAATCCATCTTCACAAAGGGGGACCATCAACCGATCCTGAGAATTATAGGCCCATAATAAGCTTGACTAGCCTCATCTGCAAGGCCATGGAAAGAATCATTGTGGACCTTATTAACAAGGATATAGGTAATTTCAGACTCTGGCCACAACCCAGTTTGGATTTGTTAAAGTTAGATCATGCATGTTAAACACTGTTGATTTATTCAAGAAAGTCACCAAGGCCCTGGACAAAGGAAAGACCGTGCATATACTGCCTGTCTTGACCTAGCCAAGACATTTGACACAATCCCCCGCTCGGGTATTGGAGAAACTTTCCCAACTGGGCATTAACCACTGCATTACCAGATGGGTAGCCAACTGGCTCACCAACAGGACACATACCATTTAAGTGGATGACTTCACCTCTACCAAAAGACCAGTTACTAGTGGCATACCGCAAGGTTCTGTGCTGGGGCCCTTACTGTTCAGAACAGCGGTTTTAAGCCTAGTCAAGCTTACTTCAAATTTACCAAAATATTGCTGACATGAAAGTACCCCACGGAATTTTACAGTTATGATATAGGATTGCACACATCAAAGCATTCAAAGGCTACCCCTGTCCATTACAGACATTGGTGCCAAACCAGCGATAAATTTGCTGTCTCCCATCCATTGGTCCAAGTTACATTTGAATAGAGTTAGGGGTGAGCTTTGCTTCGCATGAATGGAAGTCTGTTCTAGAGAAGGGGTAGTCTTTGAAACACACACTCTCTAGCATGTCCTGTTTGTCACAGACAAGGTGTAGGTTCTTAGAACAGGTATTTCTGAAGCTGTTTGTTTTGCATATGTACAACAAATCCATCAGTATCTTGTACTAACAAATGTGTATTTATAAGTACTAAATCTGAGACTTTTGTACATAATATATTTTGCGTGAAGGACATAGCATTCACTGATGTAAATGTATTTTATTTATTTATTTATTAAATTTATTATTATTATTTATTTATGTAGACTTATTTATTTAACATTTGTTTACTAGGATTGTCAGACTGGGTGATAGCCCATTTTCAGCAGACACCCAGGGAGGGAAAGCTCCAGAGACAGTAATAAAAACACAAGTTATATAAAAAAGTATATAGCTACATAGCTAAAATGTACAGGAGTAAAAATTAAAGAACAAAGCTTAGAGAACAGTACATAGCTAGAGAAAGTATAGTAACAGAAAAGAAATAACTAGAGAAGAGATTAGAATAAAAAGGTGAGAAGTCAGAAGGGAAGAGATATAAGGAAGAAATATTGGTAAGTAAGTAGGAAGCAGCAGGAGGATAGGTTGTAACAAAAGAGAAGAGAGGATAGGAGATAAAACAATAAGTTAGTAAGATAATGAGTACAAGGAGTGGTAGAAAAGTATTTGAGCTAATAGATGTTGGAAGGAATTAGCCAGGAAAGGTACATGAGCAAAGCCAGTTATTACTGAGGAAGGCCTTTAGTTGTTTTTTGAAGCAAGTTGGATTGGCAGTAGTTATTATAGGCTGGGGGATAGTATGCCAAATTCTGGAGATGCGGTTAGACAAAAAGGGAGTCACCAGCTTTGTTGTTGGATTTAGAGACTTGCAGTAGCAGTTTATGGGAGGATCGAAGCAGTCTAGTGTTGGATGTACTCGTCTATGAGTGGGGGTAAGTTGAGCGTAAGTTAGGTAATGAGCCAGTTCTAACCAATTTAGTTGCAGAAGGGCAGAGCAGTGATGTGATCTAAAAGAGGAGTTAGTAGCAAATTTTGCTAATTTATTGTAGCAGATTTCAAGCCTAGCCAGATCAGATGTATGACTATAGGTAAAGATAGGAGAGGCATATAGTAGGGCGTAAAGATGATGTGTTCTGGCTATTGCTTGTCTTGTATTATTAGTAAGAAAAGACTTGATTCTATATAATGAACCAAATTTAATACATGTCTTCTTAACTCATTACGTCCGAGTGACGCCTCCAGGTGCATCTGCAGTTAACTCCTACTGACACCTCTAGGCATCAAATATTGTTTGTTCATATTTGTATCAATAATTCCAAAACCATGCTATGCACAAGGTTTTAAAGATTTAATCTTAAAGCTTACACAGTGGCAAACTCAACTACATTAATATTTGACTTCTGTCTAGTGCAGATAAACAGATATTAACTTGTTTTTATGATATTAATTTATATAGATATAATTTTCACATTTTTCTAAATATCTCAACAACCAAGTAACATAGACAGAACTCCTTAGCCTTATGTGAAAGCTATTGGCTAGACAAATAAGATGTTGCTGACAGTGTGTATCTAACTTGAGTGGTTGCTGAGTTATCGCAAGTTGTTTACAAAATATTACAAATGTAATAGTTACTGTGTTTACTGTGACTTATAAAACTTGGCTTAAGACCTAGAAATTAAATAATACTACTACCATAAAAATAGTTTGTGCGAAGAGTTTACCCTTTATACTTCTTTCATAACTCCTATGGCTCCAGAGATATGAATATTTGTTTCAAATGTGAAGACATAATTTGGTTCTTTCAAAAGGCTAAGGCTCCGCCCACTGGAAGTTAAAATTGCAAACTTCCTGAGCTCCATTGGAGTGAATGAGTTAATGGACTGAGAAAGGTGTATGTCAATTTTCAAGTTGTTGTCAATTAGAATACCTCATAATTTAGCTTGAGTAACAGCTGCTATAACTGTGTTGTTTGAGGAGTGTATTTGGAAAGAGGTTGTGGCATATTGTGATTTGCTGGGGTGAAAGAGCATCAGTTTTGTTTTAGCAGGATTCAAAATCAGATGAAAATCTGATAGCCATGTTTCAACAGCTAGGAAGGACCGTTGTATAATGATAGTAAGTTGTTTTAGAGAAGGTGCAGCAGAGAGATAAGAGTTGTGTCATCTGCATACTGAATAAAGGAGGCTAGAAGAGTAGATGTATGGAGTCGGTTGGTAGAAATGGTAAAAAGTAGAGGACCTAGGATAGAACCATGAGGAACTCCCGTATTGATAGGCAATAGGGATGAGAGTTTTCTTTGCCATTTCACAGCTTGTTATTGGCTAGCAAGATAATTGTGGAACCAAGCTAGGGAATAGTGGCTAAGTTTTAAGTGGAGTGTTCATTCAGAAGTTTGTGATGGGAAACAGTGTCAAAAGCTTTGGATAGATCCAAAAAGATGGAGGATACAAGAATCTCATTATTTCTGTGCTTTTTTTATGGTATTAGTAAAACTTGAGGGTAGCAGTGGTACTGTGGTTAGGCTGGAAACCATGCTGTGTGTTAGATAAGAGGTTACTGGATACTGTGTGATGAAGAGGTTGCATGTGGATACATTTTTCTAATATTTTTCTAAAGGGGAGGTAAGACTGCAATGGGTCTGTAGTTAGAAAACTCAATAGAGTTGCCACCTTTGTGCAAGTGATAATGTAAGATATTTTCCAACTTAAAGGGATGTATTGTTCTGAGATTGAAATTGATCAGTATACTGACAGGATAGGCTTTTGTCTTGGCTGCTGTTTTTAGGAATTCAGTAGCTAGGTTATCAACAGCAAGGGTTGTAGGTTTAAGTTTAGAGAGTAGACTTTTGATAGTGAGAGTTTGAATAGGTTTAAAGGAGAAGGAGTTACTGGTAGCATTGGAAGCATTTGGAATAGTTGGAGGTTTATTGTGATTAGGATTAGTGAGTGAGTGAGTGAATAGAGTTTACAAAGAATGTATTGAACTGCATTCAGATACTGTCACTGCTGTTGGATGTTGAAGGGGTGGGGGTGGATGAATTTCCAGGCTGAAGAAGGTTATTTATTGCAATCCAGATTTTTTAGGATTGTTATGTTTCAGTAAAGTAGGTTTTTTTATCTAGTTTGTTCTGGGACTTAGCTTTATTTCTAAGTTGTTTATATAGTTCAAGGTTAGCTTGATTTGTTTATTTATTGACATTTAACTGGGTTAGTCCAACTGAGCCATGGGCCCATTTTCAGTAGAGACCCGAGGAGAAAAGCTCCAGAAGTAATACAGTTATGATATTTACAAAATATTAAAGTAGGGTCACAGAAATATAGTACAATCCAAAAATGTCTGCACAGCAGTAGAATGCAAAGGTAAAACAGTTAACAAGTACAAGATTTTTGGTCATATGGCAGGTAGTCCCGGCTTTATCACTTTGTTTAAGAACTTTAGTGTCTTTTGTTAGCCAAGTAAATTTTAATCTGATAGTTCTGCAAGGAACTAGCCTATTCAGTATATCCAGGAAGCTGGAACTGAAATATTGTACTGCAGTATCAAGAGGAAGTGTTTTGAGTGGGGACTAATTGCAAAGTTGCAAGATAGAAGACATAAATGGTTGATGAGTAAAGTTCTTTTTGTTATGAATTTGGTGGAAGAAGGTTTGTCTAGGGGGGATTAGATGTTGTTTAAATAAGTAGGTAGGAAGATGATCACCAATACTATCAGAGAGACAACCTGTTTGGAAGGCTAGAGGTTTGTTGGTGAGGATCTAGTCTAGGAGTGATTGTTTTTTGGTTGATTTGTCAGTTCTTGTTGTGGTATGGACTAGCTGTGAAAAGCAATGGAGGTTAATAAAATTAGTGTGATTATCAGAATTGTAAGAGCACCAGTCACCCATTATTATAGTTTCTTGTGAGAAGGTTGAAGATGTCCAGTGGAGTCATTTCTCAGTTGTGTTACGGTGATTGCCAGGAGGGATATAAGTGACAACAATTATTAGATTTTTGTTGTTAATTTTACGTTTGGTAAGTAGTAATTCAGCATTACTAAATTCAAGGATGTTTTGTTTCAATAAGTTCTAATTTTAAATTTTGTTTAAACGTTATGGCTATACCACCGTCAGTCTGTCATGTCTATTTGTATTGTAGCCTGGAGGGAGAATTTCATTGTTCTTAATTTCAGGTTTAAGCCAAGTTTCAGTATGACAATATCAGGGGAGTGTTGGGAAATACAGGCGTGAAGTTCATGGACATTATTTACTATACTACTTAGATTCATGTTGATTAATAGGAGGTTACAGCCTTCTAGGGAATCCGATATCTGAATAATAAAGTGAGGTAGGAAGCTGCTAAGGACATGTGGGACCAGGGTTAAGGTGGATATCACCACTTACTTTTAGTGGTGAAGGGAGACACAGTAGAGCTTTACTTAGTTTAATTAGGAATTTGTTGAACTTGAAAAGTGTTTGAGATTTAGTATGGAGGTGAATGCATTTGAATGGGAAGTACTCTATATGAGATGTATTATAGAGATTGGTGGCAATATTGTAGTGAGTGAGAGAAGTTTGGTGGGCCAGAGGATTTGTAACTTTGTGGAAGGAGAAAAGGTGTTGAATATTATTATGATATGATGTTAGCTGGTTAAGCAGAATGAGAAGGCTAAAGCAGAATGTGTGCAGAGATAAAATTCTTAAGACTGATATGAAGAGAAGAAACCATTGTTTTGGAATATAAAGAAGAGCTATGAAAGAGTATTGCAGGAAGAGAGAGAGTTGGCAGAAAATAGATGTGAATGTTAACTTGGATAGATGTGAATGATAGAAGGAAGTAAAAAGAAATAATTAAAGTAGGGGTAGTAGTGATGCAAGGTACAGAGGAAGTAAAGAGGAGGGACTCTGAGTATTCTGAGATAAGTAGAATAAGTAAATGTCGATATAGGGTAAGAGGAGTTTAGCACTAGTTAGGAAGGTGGAAGGAAATGGGTGCCTATATTATAATAAGGATGTAGTGCTGGATGGGGGTATGGGAATGTGTACTGCAGCTTTATTGGTAGATAGCAAATTGGAGGGTGTGGCTAGGTAGAGTTAAGTTTAGGGGTAGTGGGGGCAGGGTAGGATTTGGGGGTAGGGGAGCAGAGAGAGCCCAAGCATAGCGGGCAGAGCCGATTGCGGGAAAGATCACAAAAACCATCAGTGCAGCTAGAAGAACTGGCAGGTAAATGCAGAGCTGTACTGTTACAGGAAAATATGAGCAAAAGGTAGAACTTGTGTATCACAGGGGGAAAAAGGAAGGTAGAGAAACACAGCTACTGAGGTGAAATAGCATTAGATTATCACTGGAAGGCAGCTTTTGTATAGAGGATTCTGGTGGGGTAGAAGGTAGGCAGAGTGGAGATAGAATATAGGGGAAATGTAGAGCAGGAGTGGAGATAGAATATAGGGGAAATGTAGAGCAGGAGTTTGGCTCAGTGGTGTGTGAGCAAGCTAACACAGTCAGGTATTTAATGTGAGTCATAAAGACTGTAGCTGAGCAGGCTAACACAGTCAGGTATTTCATGCAAGTCATAAAGACTATAGCATACAGAGCAGAAGTAGATGTACTTGCAGAGCCTCCAAGTCTCTTTAGGGAAGACTGAGTCTCTAGAGATGATAAATACGTCTTTGGACGACACCTGTCAAAGCTTGTAATCTGTTCTTTAAAATTGGAGGTCCACTAACAGCGTAGAAGTAGATGCACTGCAGAACCTCTGAATCCCTTTAGGGAAGACAAAGTCCTTTTAAAGACGATAAATATGGCTTTGGATGATAATTGTCAAAGCTTGTAATCTGTTCTTTAAAACTGAAGGTCCACTAACCTTAAAAAGTAATAATAAAGTACATCATAGTGACATATGGCTCCTGCACACCACTAGTACTGCAGTGAGTGAGAGAGAAATTTAATATACTTAGAATTTCCTTCTTAACAAAGAAAACAAATGCTAAATTGCAGGCCAGCAGCAAATACTTTGAAATGTTGATAAATTTATTTTATTTTATTTATGTATTTATTTTCTTGTTCTGCAGTAAGGGAGAGCAGTAAAAGCTGCTGAGCTAATTGCAGTATCAAAGTGACTGTTCTTTATTGCACAAATTTTTTTTTCACCAAGCATGTGGATGTTTTATTCATTTTCATATATTGTCTTTCAAAATTAGTATGTTGTGTGTGTGTGTGTGTGTGTGTGTGTGTGTGTGTGTGTGTGTGTGTGTGTGTGTGTGTGTGTGTGTGTGTGTATATGTCGGGGCATGTGCATACCAACACAAAAGGGAACAGGGAGTGAAGAAACCAAGTGAACAGTGTTAGGTGGGCTTAGGATATGGAGATGGCAGCAGAAGGGAAAAAGGGTGAGAGAAAAAGTTTGAAAATGGGAGAACAGTTGTAGTAAAGGTAGGTTACAGTAGTCTTTGGTCAGGAGTAATAACACCACCATTGGCAAGGAAGACAGGAGTAAGGCAGGGCATTATTTTTATCTGAGATCTTGTATTCTAAAATAGCTATCCTTCCGTTTTGAGGAGAGTTCCCTTCTGGCTGAATTTTTCCCCCTTCCATCATATATATATATATATATATATATATATATATATATATATATATATATATATATATATACATGTCTTTTTCAGCTTCAAGGAGAAGACAGTTGCCGGTGCAGCGGTAGCATTGTAGCCTCACCGCAAGAGGTTCTCTGGTTCGATTCTTGGCTGGGCTGCCTTCTTTGTGGAGTCTGCATGTCCTCCCTGCATTCGTGTGGGTTTCCTCCGGGTGCTCCGGTTTCCTCCCACGTTACAAAGACATACATCTGGAGCTTTTCTCCCCGGGCCTCCGCTGAAAATTGGCTTCGTTCCAAGTCTGACTTTCCTGGTTAACAAATGTTAAATAAATAAAATTCTGTTTGTGGAAGTAGTTGAACCAGTAAGGCAAATTGGTGAACTGTCCTTTCAAATCCTGATTGTTCTGTATCTGTTGTGTGATAGCCTACTTTCACTGTGACTTCGTTGCATTTCTTTTAATCACCACAGATCCATGGCTGTGACTGAGATAAGTGTATATAGTTAATTTTAGGTGCTGGGAATCAGACATTTGCATAATGTCCAGTGTAGCTCTATGTATAGAGAATCATTGCCACTGTGATAGCAAAGTCTTGTTCATTTCTTTATCTTTTCTGACTAGATTGCAAGGCTTTTTGAGGCATTGTCGATATATAGTTTTGGATGTTGGCAAGTCTCCCAAGTTTTATATCAGCCGAGAAGGTAGAACTGAGTATAGTTTCATTTTCGTTCTTAATTTATTTTTTTTATAATTGGCTGACTTGAATTTATACTTTTATTTTTAAGTAAAGCACTACTTAATAAAATAACATTCTATGAGAATGATTAATACGATACAAAAATGATAAATAAGTACAACACAACAATTTTACAGAGAGCCAATGCTCTAAGCACAGTAATGCCCTCCAGAGTGTGTGTTAATGTGTAATTAATGCCCTTCCACATAAATGTCATTCATTTGCTTTCCAGGGATATATTCCACTTGAACATTGAAGCAATACAAAATGTTAAACATAGTTATGACTCATGCAGGCACTCAACAAAAATAACACTTTATCAGTCTTGTATCATCTTAATCATTCTCATAGAATGTTCCTTTATCGAGTAGTGTTTTACTATTTCTCATCCCTACCTATACTGACAAAGACATTTTATATTAAAAAGTAAGTTAAAATAACTAACATTTCTAAGATACCTTAACTCAGTGGTCGCCAACCTTTTTTGCACCACGGACTGGTTTTATGTAAGAAAATTTTCCCGGGGCCAGCCATTGCACTCGCATAATAAGCAAGCAATAATGCCTGACAGGGTGTGTGTTAATGTGTAGTTAATGCCCGCCCAAGAGTGTTATGAAGCCCTGCCACTACACCCCTGGAAGGGCATTAATTACACATTAACACACACCCTGGAGGGCTTTATTAAACTTAGAGCACTGGCTCTCTGTAAAACTGTTGTGTTGTTCTTTTAAGTATTATATTATATTGTTAGTAAAAAAATAGCTGCTGTAAAAATAAAGTAAAATCAAGGAAACGAATAAATGATACGGCAGAACAATAAGCTCTCAAGTCTTGTAAAGTTCACAGTTGTTACAGGAATCTGCTGCTCTCAAAGCGTGATATATCCAAAGTCTCAAAATAACATTTAAATAATTCGGACTTCACGTAAATAGTAAAGCTTTATTGGAAACGGCAAGTGCTTTCACCACTAAGGCTTCTTCCGGCCATTAAAATAATTACTTAATTACACACTTATATATAGTATATACAATGACATCATTTCCTCTGTTAATTAAGAATTGTATTTTAAAGTAAAAATCTCATTCTTTTATTTGGTTAACTACATGAGACAACTTAAATAATATATCTTTCATCATGTCATTGTATTACAATAGGAACTATACTACATATAAAAAGCAATGTACATCAGTTAAACTGGATATGCCTGATAAAAAAATAAAAACAATAATTATAGATATAAAACCTGTCTATAAAATGAATATTCGTGAAATGCAGCACTACAATATATGACATATAATATAAAATATATGTGAAAAATGTATATAACGTATAATAATATAAACAGGAATGTTGGATAAAATAAAATCAGACGCATGTATTAATAAAATAAATGTGCATACAAAGATTTTATGGAAACTTATGATATGCATGTGATTGTGTAAAAAATGAATGTTAATGTGTAAATGTGTATAAAAAATATATGAAAAATAAACAACAAAAAATGTTTTCAATTTCTGAGAGGTCTACTTTTTAAAACTAGCTTTATCGATACTCTGTCATTTAGACCAGGATGGCAGTCAGACCTTAATCTAATAATCCATTTGCTTTCAATTTCTTCAGTTCTGTTCCTGATATCACCTCTTCTAACATTTGGAACATTTGTCTGAACCACTTGAAACTTAAATGTATGCTTTGGCGTATTACTACATGTGTGTTTAGAAAGAGCACTTCTAGAGGATTTAGTATTAGTATCATAGACGTGTTCTCTGATTCTGTCTCGCAATCTCCGATCTGTTTTACCCACATAATATGCTTGACACGACATGCAAGTGGCTGAATAAACAAGATGCTCAGTGTTATAATTAGCTTCTACTTTAAAAATGAATTCCCTTTTGGTAATAGGGTGTATAAATCTATTAGTATTATTAATAAACTTGCAGTGATTGCATCTCATGCAGGGTTTAGTACCATAGTTTTTTTCTGTATTGCTTTGTGTGGTTCTAACTCTATTAGGACCACATAACATCCTATATAAATTCATTTTATTTCTATAAGTAAAACTAGGATAGTCACCTATGATGTCATGTATTTGGGGGTTCACCGTCAAGATGTCCCAATACTTCCTATAGATATCCTTTACCTGCCTAACATCTTGTGTATGATAAATGCACACTCTAAGACCATCTTCACTTGTATTATTTTGTTTAGAAATTGTTAGCATGTCCTTATCATTTCTTTCTGCAAAATAAGGACGTGCTTTATCTAAACGTAAACTATCTAAGTCCATAAGACCGACTTCCATATCTGCACACGTATACAATCTTTGCTCAAGCTTATGTTTGAATTCTAGAAGTTCATTCCTGTACCCTGTCTCAAAGGAATACAGATGGGATAGCCTCATAGCTTGTCCTCGTATAATATTTTTAAAGACAAAATTTGGATGCATACTAGATCTATGCAAAATGGCATTCCTATAGCATTTTTTTCCATATACGCTTGTGTTAATTAAACCCATGCTTGTTCTTTCTATATATACATCCAGGTACGGTATTTTATACCTAGACGTTTCTAAAGTGAAATTCAAATAACTGGTTAAGCAATTCATTTGTTGAAAAAATTCATGTAGTTTATGCTCATCTGAAATCCAGAAGAGAAAAAGATCATCTACAAAATGGACATAAAACTTGACGTACCGTTTAAAATAATCCAACTCAAACAGTTGTGCTCCCAATCAGCCATTACGAGATAGGCGTAGCTATTGGCACACGAAGTGCCCATAGCTACGCCATCCCGTTGTAAGTGTAACTGTTCTTGAAAAGCGAACACATTATTAGTAAGAACCATTCGCATTAGGTCATATAAAGTTTCTATTTGTATGTCTATAAAGGACCCTTCCTTCTCTAAACATCTACGTATGCATCCTAGTCCTTCCATATTAGGTATACATGTGAATAGAGACTGCACATCCAATGTTACCAATATATATTGCTCTTCAGGTGTAACTTCTTTCATACTATCATATAGCATCATCAAAAATTGTTTGGTGTCTTTTAGTATATATTTATATTGGTTAACTACTGGTCTTAATTTGCTTTCTAGGTAAATAGAGATGGGTTCAGTGACCCATCCTCCCCCAGAGACTATGGGTCTCATGGGAGGTTTTACAGGATCCTTATGGATCTTGGGTACCCCTTGTATACATGGTATCGTTGGTTCTAGAACTCTAAAATAACTATAAAGTTCTTCTGTAATTCTAGTACTTTGAAACATATATAACAATGAATCAGAAAAATTGTCAACTATTCTTTCTAGATGTCCATAATGAATAGGACAATAATAATTAGTATTTAAAAGATATAGCATACTTGTGACATAGTCACTGATGTTCATAATGACTATTGGTCCGCCTTTATTAGCTGGTCTAATGATTATTTTATTATCCTGTTTAAGATTGTTTAATGCTACACGCTGTTTAGAATTTATATTCCCTGCCCATTTTCTATAACGGTTATTTTCTGCTTTCACATGTAGCTCTTGTTCAACCATTTTAGAAAAAGGTTCTATTAAAGGGTGAAGAACAGGAATGTAACTACTAGGTTTTTTAAAATTTGATGCAACCATATCATGACTAGATTTCCCAAAGTTTAATTTTAACTGTAAATTACGTGCAAACATTTTTAGATCTATCACTGATTCCGTGATATCACTAGTAGATGGAATAAAGGATAGACCTTTTTCTAGTATAAATATTTCATCACTAGATAATTCTCTGTCTGAAATATTCCAGATTAGTGATTGCTCGTTCTCTCCCACATCTTTTTGAGTGTGGGTCCTATCTGCTGTTCTTCCGCTGCTCGTTTTTTCTGTCTTCCTCGTATTATATTATATACGTTCTATATTTTTGATGTAGTTGCTCCACCTAATGTTTCAAACTTGCTGTAGTTTGTTAATGGTGTTGGAGGAAGCATTTTACATCCAGAATATAACTTTTAAAAAAATATCCAGGCATTTACTTTATTTTTGGGTCACTTACTCCTAAAACGTTTGGTATGTTGCCAGTCATTGGAGATTGAAGTTACTAAATAATGGCATACATTTGATTTTCAGACTATTATTTTCTTCAGAAAATTCATACTAACACAAATCCTTTTAATCTGATGTCAGTTTTCATTTTATCTTTGACATATGGGGTTCAGTTCTGACATCTGAACCCATCGGCCATTACTACAGCTCATGTAAGCCAAAAACTCTTGAGCTTCCAGTCTACCCACAATCCTTCTCTCTGTTACCCCAGATCTCGTCTGCCGCTTTTCAAGACAGACTCGTTCTCTGTAGCTCTCGAGCTAATTTTGATAATTTTATTTATTTATTTGACATTTGTTAACTGGGGTAGTCCATCTGAGCCAGTGGCCCATTTTCAGTGGAGACCCAAGGAGAAAAGCTCCAGCAATGCAAACATAAAAAGATAACATAGTAGGTAATGTACAAAACCCAAGAAAAACAATGCAGCAATACAACATAAGCAAAAAATTACATATGCAGTAATCAGATGAAACGAATAACTGTAAATAAAAATAAAACAAAATGAAGTAAATACAACTAGTGCATTTAAGTGTTTACAGTAATGACACATCTTACCCAAGTAGCATAATGTATTATCTAGTGAGCAGATTAGTCTCTAAATTATTAGATGTACAAAGGTAGTGAAAAGAAAAAGAAAGGAAAATGCAGATTATGGAGGATTTAGGCAAGGACAGACTTTTGAGTTCAGAAAGTAGTGCTTGACTTCAGTTTTAAAGCAGCTGGAACAAGTGATGTTACGAATGTGAGGTGGAAGTCTATTCCACTCAAGGGACACAGTGTGTTTTATAGAGGAGTTTACCATAAGTTTTGTTTAGTTTATAGATGTCTAGAAGGTGCCGGTCGGAACTACGAAGAGACCAGGTTTCCAAATTTTCTTCATAGTCCTATTATATCTTTGTCTTTGCTGTGTTATAGCCCTATACACTTTCTCTACCCTTTCCTTACACTTTGTGTACCTTTACTATCATTGTTGATAGTTTCTTTCCTTTCCGTACACTTTGTGTAACTTTACTGTCATTGTTATTAGTTTTCTTCCTTTCCTTTCCTTAAAAAAATAAAAATAAAAAAACTTTCCTTCCTCCTTTTAGTTGTTGAGTGTGCCTTCTGCATATCTCTCTAGTATGACTGTGGTGTGTGCTTTATTTTTGTTATTGCTAAAAAGTCTAAGGGTCCCTCTGGCTTCAAAAAATGCTAGAAGTGTGGCCACAAGATTTCTCTCAGATTTGCATTTGTACATATATTGTTTGGGTCCTGTCCTCTTACAGGAGGATTATAGCATTTGCCATCTCTCATCGCAGAGCCCCTGTAGAGAGGAAAAATAAGTTAATTCTAAAAGGCTTTATTCCTTCTGCCTTTGGAGATGCCATATCTGCTCATAAAAAGCGTAAGAAATTTCTCTGCCTTCTTCCTCCTCCTCCACAGAGAAGGCCAAAAAGAGGAGTTTGTCAGTACCGACTTCTTCATCAGCGCTGATACCTAGGAAACCAACATCCTTGGTTCCTAAAACCCTGTCGGAATCAATGGCCTCGGGATCTAAATCTTCACTACCAAGAAAATCTTCGGTACAGACATTTTCCTGACCTGATGCTGAAACTCTCTACACAAGACAAAGTACCTTCTGGCTCTTCATCAGCACCGTTTACTTTGGTGCTGAGTAATGATACAGTACAAAAGGAAATTTTGTCCAGGGCAAAACCTTCTGTTGATCCCTTTATAGGTGAACTCCCTGAAGTTTTCCTTCCGGGGCCTAAATCGCCATCTGTAATGTCAATCTGTTCCACCAAAAGCCTTACAGAACTGGATGTGGAGAGACTGGTGAATAAATTTCTATGGGCGAGAGGTTTAACAGGACTTCCTTTGGCCCCGACCTCTGCAGGTTTGGGTGCCGAACTACCCTTTACACCTTTAACTCCTCCTCCTCTGAGGTTTTAGAGTTCCCAGATTCAAGTCTGGCACCGGTTGCATCAGTTCCAGAGATCTCCCTTCCTTCGGAACAGGTGATTACCCTGGGTTCTTTGGTTCTTTCAGATCCCAAGACCTCCCGGAGCCGTGTCTGCCCTGTCAGTTCTGAGGAGCAGGAGTTGACTCCAATTTTTTCAAAGCTGTCCCTGTGCCTTGGACCATCGGCGCAGTTCAGCTCGCCTCCGGCTTCTGCCTTGTGGTAGTCTCGTTGGAACAGGGAATGACCATGGTTCCGAGGGAGTCTATCTCGGTTCTGGGCTCCTTTTCCTCTTCAGAGGGACCGGCCTTTGAAGCAATAAAGAGGGCTTTGTCTATCACAGGAACTCAGTCGGCCCCTTCGACACACAACAAACAAAGATGGAGCGTTATGGTAAGTACGCGACTTCTTTTTAAGTAAGTTGGTAATTTTATTAGAACAGTAATTAAAATCTGTTCCTATTTTTGAGCCTTTGTTTCCTCTTTATTTTAAGGTTTATCTAGATTTCTTCAGCTGAAAGGTCCAGAGGTATGCAAACCTCTTTACTGTCGCTCTTACACATATCTCTGTTTCAGAAAATGTGTACTAACACAAATCCCAATAATCAAGTAAAATATGTTCCTATTTTGAGCCTCTGTCCCCTGTTTATTTTAGGTTTATCCAGATATCTTGCACTAAGAGTCAACCGAGCATACCTTTCAGCTGTCCAGATTTTTGCAGAATGTCCAGATTTTTGGCTCATATATTTGGTCCCATTCTCATAAAATGTGTAGTTTTCTGGAAGATGACTGGGGATTGAAGTCATTAAATAATTACAGGCATTTGAGTTTAAGACTTCATATTGTTCGGATAATACATGCTAATGGAAACACTGTTGTTCTAGTAACTTTCTAAGTTTATAAGAGCAGCATTTAAAATCTGTCTTTATTGTTGGTCGTTTGCCCCCCGTTATTTGTGGCTTTGTCCAGGTTTCTTGTGTGGAGAGGTATAGTCGAGAGGTACACAAATGTCTTAACTGATGCTGCTGCTGCCATGGGTCACTCTCACTCTTCACTCTCTGGGTCTCTCTCTCTCTCTCTCACACACATATGTATACACACAGTCTCTTCTGCTTTCATGCACACATTCAGTCACACATGTAGACAGAAACATAAACACGCACACACACTTTTTTTTTTCGATTTCATTTATTTTAATTTTACACTTGCTAAACAGCAAAAGCACTGCTTAGCGAGTTTAAAATAATGGCTTGATTGATCTCACTCATCAGTCTCCCTCATACACACACACACACACACACACACACACACACACACACACACACACACACACACAGTCTCTTCTGCTTTCAAACACACATACATTCTGCTTTCATGCACACTTTCACTCACACACGTAGACAGAAACATAAACATGCTCATACAACTAGATATATACACACACACACACACACACACTTTTTTCTGAACAGTCGGTCGCCCAGCATAAAACGTTTTTTTATTCTTTCTGTGCGGCCTGGTCCCAAATGATCCATGGCCCAGTACCAGTCCAGGGCCTAGTGATTTGGACTGCTGCTTAACCTCTCTGCATAATTTCAGTAGATTTAAGGTCATTTCTGGTTCTCCATTTCTTGATTTCGTGTAGTAAAAATAGATCTGATGTTGTCAATCTTCATTCATTCTTGACGAATGGGACTCTGTTCCAATCCTTGGAATCACCTAAGCCGTTATACAGCTCGTGACTGCCAAAAACTCTTGAGCTAAGACTCAACCCACAATTCCCCTCTCTGCATTACCTTGGATCTTGTTTGTCACTCTTATCAGCAAAACACGTCAGCTGTTGCTTTCAGCTAAGTCTTTAAAATTTCCTTATTCTTTGTACCTTTTGCTGTCTAGACTTTTATGCCTTTGTCATTGTATTCTATAATTTTTGCAGCTATGTGTGTCTTTGACTTTTCTACCCCGTACTGCTGGTAATCTTCATTACCATTGCTGTTAACCCCTCTCCCGCCTTCTTACCTTTTGAGGTAATTCTTAGTACCATCATTAGTACTTCCTTTCCTCTTTCTTTCTCTAGTACACTTGGGTATTTTCTCCATTACCATCATTGGTAGACTTCCTCCTGTCCATGGTGTATGTGTGTTTTGGCTTGTTTAAGGTCGAGCGATGGAATAAGCTCATTTTGAAGGGCTTGTTGAAAATTGGTTTGGACAAGTTTGACTCCCTTCCTAAGTCAGATCCTATCAAAAAGAAGAGCCACTTGGTACCTGTGTCACCCTATGGCACCGGTGGCTCAAAAACATAAGACTACACTTCCAACTGCCTCCACGGAACCAGAAGCAAAGGTATCAAAGTTACAGCTTCAAGAATCCTTGGCACTGACTACTGCTACTATGGTGCCTTCGGCACCAGCATCTTTACTTTGGAGCTCGGTGCTGACTACTTCAATGGCGCCTCAGCAGGCTGTGCCTGCCCTCTCGGTGCCAAAACCAGACCCAAATCTTCTTCCCAGGACGAGGTATTCACCTTCCATGGACCCCTTTGCGGGCCAGTTGCCTAGTCCCTTCCTAGAATGACCCGAGTCCCCTTCAGGTTTTTCAATTCATTCCTCCAGGCGTCTCTCTTAGATGGACAGTGAGATTGGTGGAGCAGCTATTGACAGTCGGAGATAATTCCCCTTCTCAAGCCCCTTTCCTTTCTGGAGTTGGGATATCTTCTCCAAGGACTCCTACACTGTCTCTTACACTGTCTCTTCCTCTGACTTCCACTAGAGCTTTGGAGCCCAGCACTTCTACCCCCCCCCTTCCGGTACCAGCTGCCTCGGTGCCATTAGGCATCCCTACCTCGGCACCGGATGTTGCTGTGACTACTTCGGTTCCCTCCTTGGAACTGACAGATTCTCGGGGCCGAGACTCGGTTGCTGGTTCCAAGGGTCTTGGATCGGCCCCTGTTTATACAGGGCCAACCTTAGCTCTTGGGACTTTGTCGGTTGTGGGTCCTTCTCCAGCTCCTGCCACGGAGGGCAGACTCTTGGAGCAGGGTGTGACCTCGGTTCCAGGCTCCCACTCCTCTTTGGGGGGACCCTGCCTTCCAGGTTATGGAGAGAGCTTTAACCTCTGCAGGCCCTCAGTTGGTTCCTCCTGCATCGGAGTGTCATATTACCATATTTTGTGGTCCAGAGCTGACATCATTCCCCACGACGAGACAGCAAGAACCGAAGCTTCATGTCACCCCTGCACGGGACCCCTCTTCTTAGGAGTCTTCCTCAGAGATCCACACTGAGGAACCCCCCCCACCCCATAAGAAGATGTGCAAGAGGAAGCACCTAGGTTTCCTGGAAGAATCTATTACCGAGGACATGTATTTCAATGAAGGGGAAGATTCCCACCAGTTACCTCCTGAAGATGTCTCCTTTGGAGACATCCTAGAGATCCTCAAGCAAAGGGGTAACTGGAAGCCCCAAGACCCAACCTCAGTGGAATCCGTATACCTGCAAGCATTCGGTGCGCGACCATCTACTTTCTGAGTCACTCCACCTGCTGGTGATATTAATAAGCTGATCATGCAGGAGGCTTGGAAGCCCCCCTGATTCCATAGAGCCTATTCTCAGGAGAACAGACAAAATTCTTTCTCCACCAGAGGGCCACCAATATTGGGCCAAGGGTTTAGCAGTATGCCATTGTGGTGGCGTCTGCCACCAGGAAGGAACTTGCCAGTGAGACTCCTACTGTACATCCTCCTAACCGGGAGTCTAGGATGATGGACAGCTTGGGAAGACGGGTCTATACTTCATATTCTTTCACACTCAGGTCTTTAAACTTTACAGAAAACTTTACTAGATTCCAGAGAGACCTGATTAAGGAGTTATCAAAGACTCTCGCTGGAGCTGTGTCTAACAAGGTGCAGGATTAGGTCACCCCTCAGCTAGCAATCGTGGAGTCTATATCAAACTTGTCCATGCGGCTTATTGCACACGCAGCCGAAGGCACAATCAGAGCAGTGAGTTCCCGAGTTGCCATAAGGAGCCACACCTGGATGCGCTTGTGTGAATTCACGGAACCCTTCAAGTCTTCCTTCATCAATGCTCCTTTTGATAGATATCTTTGTTCGGCCCCAAGGTGAAGGACACACTAGCCAAGTGTGAAAAGGATGGAAAGACCCCGTCTGCTGTGGGCATTCATTTTTCTACTTGTCAGCAATCTTACTCCAGGAATCAGAGGAGTGGAAAAATGTGGTTAAAAAATTCCCATGGTCCTAGGACATACGTTGCGACAGCTCCCCTCGGGGCAGAAGGGGGAACTGAGATGGAAGACGCTGACCATGAGGCAGAAGTGGCCTGAGAAACCAGGGTTCCATAAGTTCATGGGTAGGTACTAGGCTATTGTCCCTAGGGCCTATATAAGCCTACCCATAAAGATTCCCTGGCTTTTGCCACCCAAAAAAATTATTTTCCTATGTCCCTGTCGAGCAGAGCCACAGAAGTGATCCCCGGAGTGAATTTCCTATTTTTCCTATTCACTTGCAATACAAGACTGCTTCTCTGGGCAACCCTACCAGCACTCCTGAAAGAAGGACTGATTGCTTATCTCTGGAAGCAGTTGGGGGAGACTCTCACTGCACCCAACAGCCTGGCTACACATAACCTTCAATATTTGGGTACAGAGAATCATTACTAGAGACTATCATATTCCCTTCACCCTTCTCCCAAGATCTCTGAGAAAAATCCCTGATGTTCCACCCAATCAGAGGTATCAAGCAGCCATAGAGGTTCAAAAGTTGCTAAAAAAAAAAGTCTCATCCAAGATGTCCCATGAGACCAGATAGGATCTGGATTTTACTCCAGGTTCTTTTTAGTGCCAAAGAAGACTGGGGACTGGAGGCCAAGATTGGACCTCAGCCTTCTGAACAATTTTATTCAGCAGACAAAATTCCACATGGTCACGGTTCAGTCTATTCTCCCCTTTCTAGGGAAAAGCGATTGGATGTGCTCTATAGACCTACCGCATATCAAAAGTTGCTAGAAAGTGTCATCCAAGGAGTTCCACGAGACCAGATAGGATCTGGATTTTACTCCAGGTTCTTTTTAGTGCCAAAGAAGACTGGGGACTGGAGGCCAATATTGGACCTCAGCCTTCTGAACAATTTTATTCAGCAGACAAAATTCCACATAGTCACCGTTCAGTCTATTCTCCCCTTTCTAGGGAAAAGCGATTGGATGTGCTCTATATACCTACCACATAAAGATAGACAAGTGCTAAAGAAAGTTTCTCTGCTTTTGGCTAGTGGCCAGTCATTACCAGTTCAGAGCGCTGCCCTTTGACCTCACCACAGCCCCCAGGGTGTTCACCAAATGCATGGCAGTAGCCACAGCGTACATGAAATTACATGGATTCCGGGTGTTTCCTTATCTAGACGGCTGGCTCCTCACCGCCCCTACCAGGCATCTACTGCTGCAAGCCACAGACTTCATCACACACTTGTTCAGTGCCCTGGGCATATAACGGTCAACTATGAAAAGTCACAGCTGTGACCCACTCAGGACCTAGAATTCATAGGACCCTGCTTCAGCACACTTTCATGTGTAGCTTCTCTACCCTGTCACAGGCTCCAAAAGATAAGGTTTCAAGTACAGCTTATTCTGGTAAAAAACAAAGTGCCTGTTCTATTCGTTCTCTAAGCCCTAGGATCCAGGGTGGTAGTCCCCTTGGCGAGATTTCATATGAGGAGACTTCAGTGGCTTCTGGCCTCCCAATGGTCCATTCTATTTCATCCGATGACTCACCCAGTCTTAATAACAAGATATTGCAAAAAGGATCTATCCTGATGGATGCAATCAGAAGAAATCCTAATGGGCCATCCCTTTGTTCCCCTGCAACCCAAGGCCATAGTGACCACAGACACCTCCCAGATGGGATGGGGGGCATTATCTGGGAAGAGCAGTCCAAGGTGCTTGGTCTCCACAAGAGGCCAGCTTGCACATCAATGTCCTGGAAATGAGAGCAGCGCTCCTAGCGTTGCAAGCCTTTCAGTCTGCTCTTCCTGCCGGAACAGTTGCAATCTCGTCAGACAACATGTCAGTGGTATGGTTTATCAACAAACAAGGAGGGAACCAAATCCTACCCCTTTGCCAGGAAGCTCTGAGTGTGGCAATGGGTGATATCTTCCATTTGCTTTTTTGTGGCAATGCATATCCTGGGGAGTTCCAGCGGGGTAGAAGACAAGCTGAGCACGCACATTCTACTGCCTCACAAGTGATCTTTCAATCCCAAAGTGGCAAAAGTGATCTTTCACTGATGGGGCCAGCCTTACCGCAAACTCTCTGCCTCTACAATGTACAATAAGTGCAGCAGCTACTTTACCTTAATCTCCCCCCTCAAGAGGAGTCCCTGAGAGACACTGTCCTCCTCGATTGGCCCTTGGGTCTTCTTTATGCCTTTCCCCCATTTTCTGTAATACCCTCTTCCCAAAGAAAGCCCAAAGGTTGCAGAGCAAGGTGATTCTCATTTTTTCGTTCTGGCCCAGGCAAATTTGGTTTCCCTTTCTATGGCCTAATTTGATTAACCACCCATGGATTTTGGACCCAGTTCCAGACCTGCTATCTCTCACCTGCAGGGATTGGTACACCCCAATCTCTGCTTTCTCAAGCTCACAACTTGGTTCCTCCAGTTCTGTTAATTGCCAGGTAGTATAATACAACTTCCCCAGTACAAAAGATTCTTCTGGCCCTCCCATAGTCCTTCCACCAGGAGACTCTACTCCAGTAAATCGAAGAGATTTTTGTTTTGGGCCTCTGAAAACAATTTAGATTCATTTTTTGCACCTGTTGACAAAGTTTTGCTATTTGTAGCCACTGTTTGACCAAAGAGCTTCAGCTTCCACTATTAGAGTCCATTTAGCAGCCATTCCAATTTTTTAAATTGGCATTGATGATCATCCTCTAATTTTGTAGACAGAAAACAAAAGCCAGCAACTGTGAGCTGTGTAACTAATTTAATTAGTTAATAAAAATAAAAAACAAAAAGAATAAACAGACTATGGCTATGGCATTGACCTAGCCTTCATCAGTGTGATTTTACAGAGACATCTTGAACTTCTTATATATATTTAAAGATAAATAATCATAGAGTTTCATTGGTGAGTTCATGAATATTCATGAATGTACCAAATCGTAAATATTCATTAAGACCAGGCTGGAACAGTCCACCTAATTTCACAATCCATTTTTTTTCTTTTTTGCATTCAGTTTACTGTGCCATCCAGATTTATTGGATCTGTCACCTACTATTTTATTAATAATGGTAAAATGAAATTTTGCTGTGGTATGTTTGAGTGTGTTTGTAAAGGGCATTGCTCATTCTCTTGCATTTGACATCACTGAGGTGTTCAGAAATACGTAATCTGAGGGGTCTAGATGTCTGTCCTATGTAAAATGCATGACAGCTACAGGAAGCCATGTAGATGATCCAGTCTGTGCTGCAATTTGCAAAAAACTTAATATCAAATATGGTGCCACAATTACTACTGGAAAATTGTTTGGTTTTCAACACATGTTTACAATGGCTGCAGTGGCCACATGGCATGCAGCCAACTAACTTGTCTCCAGAGATCAAGGTTTGAGTCATGTCATGATTGATGGAATCATATTGATGTTTATAGTGGTTGAAATAAGATCCAAGACTTTTCCCTTTTCTGAATGCGAACATACAGGTGTCGGATAAATGTTGTGACAAAATATTATCAGCTAAGAGAATATTCCAATGTCGTCTGATGGCATCAGTGACTCTGTTGGCATTCCTGCCATATGTGGTAATGAACCGTAAATTGTTATTTGTGTGTTGTGATTTTTGTTTATATTTGAGAAGGTCCTCTCTGTCTACATTTGCAGCATAATCGCTTGCTTGTATGTACATAACCCATGCTGTAACCTCTTTCTTGAAACCTATTGGACAAATCTTTGCGAAAGAATTTAAAGCTATGTTCGTCTGAACAGATATGTCTCATCCTAATGAATTGAGACTTGGGGATGCTTTTGGTGACGTGCTGGATGAAAGCTGGATGCGTGGAGTAAGGTGTTATATTCTGGGTATTTTCTGAATACTTCAGTACGAAGAGTATTGTCTTCATTCCTGGTGACCAACACATCCAAATATGTGATCTTGTGTAGGTCATGGTTGATGGTGAATTGTAAGCCCCACTTGTTATCATTGAGATACTCAACGAATTCCATCAAGTATTCCACATCAGACCTCCACACCACTCAGCAGTCATCCAGATACCTACGCCAAATATCAATTTCCCCCAAGTAAATGTTATGTGTAACATCATAGATGATTTTTTGTTCTATGTATGCCATATATGAATCTGCATATATGGGAGCAAACGATGCACCCATTGCAGTACCCCATACTTGGAGATAACATTGTTGGCCATAGAAGAAAACATTTTTGGTGAGAACGTGTTCAGTCAAACAAATGAGGAAAGTATTGAAGCCAGGTTTATATAACTCGGATTTATGCAACCAGTATTCAATTGCATCAAGCCCAGCCCAATGTGGTACATTGGTGTATAATGCGCAAACATCTAATGTGCATAGCAGCCAATGATCCTCAATTTGCATGTCATTTATAATCCCTAAGAATTCTGTGGTGTCCTGAATTCTGGATCTTACCCATCTCAGTAATGGTTTTAGATGTTTGGTTAAAAATTCCGATAGTGGTGCTGTTAAAAAACCATTACCTGCCACAATTGGTCGACCCGGGGGATTCAGGGGATCTTTATGGATCTTTGGCAGAAAATAGATGGTATTGGCTGTTTGGATCTGACAATGTAAGATGATTTTTGGTATTTTGTGTGATTATGCCATTTTCTACTGCTGAATCCAAAAATTTATCTATTTGATGTTTGAACATAGATGATGGATCAAGAGGCATTTTGGTGTAGCATCTGGCATCATCCAATTGTCTCTGAGCCTCAGCATCATATTGTGCCCAATTCATGACTACCACAGCACCACCTTTGTCCACAGAAATAATTACCAAATTCTTGTTATTAGAAAGTTCCTGTAGAGTTGACATATCAGTCTTTGAGAGATTATTAGACCTGGGGTGAGTCATACTCGATGTAAAATGTAAATCTTTGAGAACACTGTTTTGGAAAAGACTCGCACAGGGATGCATTGGTGGGACAAATGTGGATTTGTGGTATTTAAATGTATCAACAGTTACACCATCAGAGATATTATCATGAAAATACAATTTTAAATTGAGCAATCTGCAAAATGCTATAACATCTTGTGCAAATGTATCTTCTGGAACAAAAAAACCCGGTATAAAAGAGAGACCTTTATTCAACAAAGTGGTTTGTGAGTCAGATAATGTTACATCAGAAATATTTAATACATTTGTACTAGGACCAATATTTATTTGTTCTTCAAAAGTTCCATTAGACCCTTTTTTCAATGTTTTCTGCCTCCCCTCTTGTAAGGCCTAAAGGGGCCATACTGTTGTTGTGTTTGGAGATGGAAGAGTCCGGAGTCAGCTGTGTGTCCAAATCTGTACCAGAAAAAGAATCTCCCCCAAATGAGTCAGTGTATGTATTTTGTTTTCTAAGAATGGACTTGGAACGTTCGCGTTTGGGGGTGGTATTGGTTTTTTGATAACCACCTTCAAACCTGACGTGTCTGGTATGTTAAAAAAGATGGCCTTTGTCATAGTCTGTTTGATCCCTTTGAAATTTTTTGAGTTTCCTATCTTTAAGCTGTTGTTCAAAGGTTAATAAATCTGAACTAAGTTTGGACAATTGGGTGGAAAAAAAACGGTTGATCCATGTACTGATTGCTTTCACCACATAATTTACTGACATTGATGATTTCCCTATCAATGATACGCTCATAATATCTGGATAGTGTTTCCACAAATCTCATGGAGCAATTTTGTTGTATTGTTGACCATTCACTGGTTAATTGTTCATCTAATTCAGTGACTAATGGCTGGATTTTGACTCTAAGCCCTCTAGGGGTTATCCCTTGGGCCGTGTACGCTTTGAATAATTTAAGGTGCCATACATTGAATCTTAATGTTTTCATATTTCTGTTCAATTGTTGGAATAGCTTATCACAATGGGTTTGTGGGTTTTCAGTAGTATTCAAACTGTTATCATTGGACCGTTCACCTATCCCACAAATACCCAGATCTTCTTTATCCGAATCAGATCCATTATAATAAGGTAATAATAGATGAAAAAAGGAAATTGAGATATAAAAAATTGAAAATTTCAGAAAAAGCAGACTCAGTTGTAGCTAGAAAACAATGTCAGGTGTAGAACCTTAACAAATTGAGTAAAAAGTAGCATTAGTCAAAGTCCAAAGACTAGTTACACATGTATATCAGCCAAAACCAAACTTCAGTTGTAAGAGTCAATGTAAAATAAAAGAGGTAAATGCCGTGCCACATCCTTATGGTCGAACAAATTCTACATGGGAACTGGGCAATAATGGCCACTGAAACAAACAAATGGTTAAATCAGTCACAATTTTGTCAAAACAAAAGTTTTGAATAATGTAAAATCCTAATGTCTCAATACCTGAATAGGCCCTAACACAGGTTCTCATAAGTGGACCTTGTCATCCGGCCTTGACTTTAATATTTGAATATACGAGACCTCTGATGAATGAGAAGAACCATGCCACGTCCAGATCCACTTGTGATTAGATACAAAATCCTGGACAATAATGGTCACTGCAAAAAAATTAAATCCCAACTGCCACTGACAAATGGCAGTGGGCTTATAAAAAATACAGAGCCAAAATTTGGCTTGATAAACGTGTAAATCTGTGGAAAAATGGTATCTAAAAGCTATCGTTGAATCCGCAGAAAAACCCAATTTGTCTGGTTTATGATGGAGTCCTATGTTGTTGGACTTTGACCTGGCAGGGTGAAAAAGCAAAAAGGAAAAAAAGGGAAGGGGGGGGGGGAGATTTAGAAATATATAATATATATATATATCTCCCACTGTAGGTACAACCAACTAGTGAAAATAGGCCTAGTGCAATGTAGTTTGTACCCAAATGGTACTATGTTGGATTATTGTATGTTGTGTAGGAGTACTGGTATAAATACAAAAAAATAAAATATGGTATTCATTTTAGAGGTCTCAATGCACCTGACCAGATTTCAAAAAGTTGTACAAAATAATCATGGACTATTGACAATATTGATTGTTACATGCACATTGCAATACATTCATTCCCAACATAAACCATGTATAAATCCCCAAGCATATAACAAAATAAATATCCTGAGTATTATTATTAATATTGAACAAAAAATGAATCCAATGAATATTGTCCGTTAAAAGAAATGTCCAAAGTTTGCCTGACTCTGTTACAGGCCCAATAGGATGGCACCTGAATATATCTTGATTAATAAGGCAAAAAGATTTCTCAGTAGTTGTAAAAACAGCCTTTGTCTGGATAATTATCAGGTATCTGATGATACGGATGCATGTGCTGCAGTTATATCAACATAAACACACAGTCATTATTGTCCAACCCAATTTTCAAAGACAGCCATTAGCCCTTTATATTTTTGGATCACGAAAATTTCCACTCAGGCTCACAGATGGCACAGCTTTCTGTATATATAAACCGCATAGCCACACAATATTAAATACTTTCTGTCTCCAAAAAGTATAACAAAAATCATATGCGTATATGCTGTAGTCCCGAACGGAACATCAATAAGTTCTTTGTAGTTGGATTCTTTGGCAGAGTTATTTATTAAGTTCAAAGTCCGTAATAAATATAAAATTCCTAGTATATCATGAAAAACAGCCCCATAACAATGTGAAAAGCACGAGCGAAAAAAGAAAAAAAGGTTTTATCTTGAGTGCCTTGAAAAAGTGGCCGATAATTCAATTAACTGTATACAGTTATTTCCTCAGAATGGTTATAGTGTTAATAAAGCCATTTCGGCCCCTTTCGTATCATCAAGGATCAATGTAAATATAGAATTCCACTCAAGCATATTCACAGCTGTTTTAATGAAACCGCATCTTCCCGCTGTACTAGAAATATGATGTTATTCGACCCGGAAACTGCTGCCAAATGTAGATGCACTGATACACTTCCGATATAATCCAAATATAGGAATTGTGTAAATTACTTAGCGTGGTACATTACCCGCTGTAGTTTGTAGAAACATGAGTTAAGAAAGGCCCCGTTGCACTCCAAATTTAATGGCTGACGTAAAATGCTCCAAACAACATGAAATTGTAAACCACAGTCAGCGAATGTGAAAAAAAGTCCCTTAATGTTGAAGGCACATAATCCTGTCCAGCCAAAGGTGGAAAAATAACATTAATAAGAGCTCAGTAATTGTGGAGAATCTGGTACAGATTCTACCAGCACAGCAGACCACAGACTTACCAGCAGGAAAAGAGGTGTGCACTCGAAAAGAATTCCCCTGCACGGAAGTGATTGCATGGCTCAAAATAACATTGTAGACAGAAAACAAAAGCCAGCAACCGTGAGCTGTGTAACTAATTTAATTAGTTAATAAAAATAAAAAACAACAAGAATAAACAGACTGGTTTCGGCTATGGCATTGACCTAGCCTTCATCAGTGTGATTTTACAGAGACATCTTGAAGTTCATATATACATTTAAAGATGATTAATCATAGAGTTTCATTGGTGAGCTCATGAATATTCATGAATGTACCAAATCATAAATATTCATTAAGACCAGGCTGGAACAGTCCACCTAATTTCACAATCCATTTTTTCTCTTTTGCATTTAGTTTACTGTGCCATCCAGATTTATTGGATCTGTCACCTACTATTTTATCAATAATGGTGAAATGAAATTTTGCTGAGGTATGTTTGAGAGTGTGTTTGTAAAGGGCATTGCTCATTCTCGGGCATTTGACATCACTGAGGTGTTCAGAAATACGTAATCTGAAGGGTCTAGATGTCTGTCCTGTGTAAAATGCATGGCAGCTACAGAAAGCCATGTAGATGATCCAATCTGTGCTGCAATTTGCAAAAAACTTAATATCAAATATGATGCCACAATTACTACTGGAACATTGTTTGGTTTTCAGCACATGTTTACAATGGCTGCAGTGGCCACATGGCATGCAGCCAACTAACTTGCCTCCAGAGATCAAGGTTTGAGTCATGTCATGATTGATGGAATCATATTAATGTTTATAGTGGTTGAAATAAAATCCAAGATTTTTCCCTTTTCTGAATGAGAACATTCAGGTGTCAGATAAATGTTGTGACAAAATATTGTCAGCTAAGAGAATATTCCAATGTCGTCTGATGGCATCAGTGACTCTGTTGGTATTCCTGCCATATGTGGTAATGAACCGTAAAGTGTTATTTGTGTGTTTATGATTTTTGTTTATATTTGAGAAGGTCCTCTCTGTCTAAATTTGCAGCATAATTGCTTGCTGTATGTACATAACCCATGCTGTAACCTCTTTCTTGAAACCTATTGGACAAATCTTTGCGAAAGAATTCAAAGGTATATTCGTCTGAACAGATACGTCTCATCCTAATGAATTGAGACTTGGGGATGTTTTTGGTGATATGTGCTGGATGAAAGCTGGATGCATGGAGTAAGGTGCTATATTCTGGGTATTTTCTGAATATGTCAGTACGAAGAGATATGTCTTCATTCCTGGTGACCAACACATCCAAATATGTGATCTTGTGTAGGTCATGGTTGATGGTGAATTGTAAGCCCCACTTGTTATCAGAATGAGCAATGCCCTTTATAAACACACTCTCAAACATACCACAGCAAAATTTCATTTTACCATTATTGATAAAATAGTAGGTGACAGATCCAATAAATCTGGATGGCACAGTAAACTAAATGCAAAAGAGAAAAAATGGATTGTGAAATTAGGTGGACTGTTCCAGCCTGGTCTTAAAGAATATTTATGATTTGGTACATTCATGAATATTCATGAGCTCACCAATGAAACTCTGATTAATTATCTTTAAATGTATATAAGAACTTCAATATGTTTCTGTAAAATCACACTGATGAAGGCTAGGTTAGCCAGGTGGCTGGTTGACTATATTTCATTTATTTATAACAAACTGGGTATTGTCTTGCCAAAACCATTACAGGCCCATTCCACTAGATCCATGGTAACTTCTTCAGTATTTCAGTCTAGAATGTCCATGGATGATATATGCACAGCAGCAACACGGGCTACTGTCCATACATTTGTTACTCATTACAAATTAGATCTGATCTCCAAAGGTAGAGCATCGTTTGGTTGAAATGTGCTCAGGACTGAGTCCACCCAGGATCTTAGGTTGTTGGGGACTGTCCCATCAGTTGAGGATAGAGTGAAAATTGACATTATCAGATAAAGTAGTTATGTACTCAGCATAATGTTCCATCTGTGTTGTTCATTTTCATTCTTCCATAACTCCTCACTGACCAACCCCATCCTTTGAAAACTCCTGGTAGAATGAGTGGTTAGAGGACATTACTGTCCTTTATATTGAGCTCCGGATATAGTCTTTTTCTTATTAGACTGCCAATATTTCCTTTCTAGTAAAATCAGCAAACAAGGTCTGAGGTACTTGGGGTTAGTGCACTATGGGTAATGTTTAAGTTCGAGAGTTTTTGGTTGCTACGAGCTTTAGCAACGGCCAAGTCAGATTCAAGGGATCAGATCCAAACCCATCAGTTGAGGAAGATTGAAAATGGGCAGTACAGATGGAATGTTATGGTGAGTACATAACTTCTTTTTATTGGATGCCCCATTAGACAAGGAGTTCCTGTTTGGACCTCCAGCTGAACAAGTCTTTGCAAAAGTAGACAAAAAAAAGGCAAACTAATTAAAATTGTCAAAGAATTCTACTTGTCTCCAACCCTGAGGTATAGTAGAAACTACCCCTTTAAACATTGGTCATTACCACCTAGACAAGACAAGGGGAGGCCTTCCATGGAAAAGGACCAAGGCAATCCAGAAGATGGAGAACAGAACAGAGAGATTTGCATGAGCCTGCCCAATACAGAGAGTAGTTGTGACTATATGCTAACAGCCTCACCTTGCCTCCCTCCTGGACCCCTGGCAGGAAGGCTTTCCCTCTTCTTAATCCAGTGAAAAACCATCACAAGGGATCAGTGGATCCTCAGCATTATAGAAAATGGATACTATGTCCACCTCAGGGAAATCCCACCCTTTTTGGGCTTGCCAAGATCTCTAAAGGAACAAGAAAACTTCTTACCCTCAATTATCAAAGATTTACTGCAGCAAGGGTCCATACAGCCAGTTCCCCCAGGTCCAGAGGGGAAAAGGCTTTTATTTCAAGGGTCTTTCTGGTCCTAAGAAAAGAGGAACCTGGAGACCTATCTTGGATCTCTGAAAGCTAAATGAATTCCTCTGTGTGCCAAAATTCAAGATGCTTACTTTGCAAAAGATGCTACTCATGATTTTTCAGGGCACCTCCGTGGTCTCCATCACTCTAAAGAACACTTACTTTCATGTTCCTGTAACAGTCAGTCCAGAAAATACTTAGGATTCATAGCCTCAGGCTCCCACTTCTTGTTTTGTGCTCTGCCATTTAATCGGTCAGCTGCCCCAAAAGTTTTTATAAAATGCTTGGCACCCTCTGATAGCACATTGCAGAATGCTGGGGGGCACACATCTATCCCTACCTAGATGATTGTCTCATCTAGGAAAGATCCAACTCAGAGACCCTGGATGCCCTCCAGACCTCTGTAGACTGCTTCCAAAAGGTGGGCCTCTCATTAAACATAAAAAAGTCTCACCTCAAACAGGGATTCTGTTTGTGGGGGCCCTGATAGACTCTACCAACAGAAAATGTTTCTCCCTCACGACAAGATGGTTTTGTTGACAGATTACTTGAACAATCTACACATAAAACAACTTATATCGGCTAGTGAGTTCTTAAGAATTTTAGGGCACAAGCCTACATATGTATTCTGATGGTCTCTTTAGCAAAACTATGCATGAAGAAACTTTAGTGGTTTCTCAAAAATGTCTGTGAGCAACACTTTCAGTCCCTAGAAATCCTTCTCCCCTTGCTCCCATGCCTCAAGAATGAACTCCTGTGGTAGAAGGATAGCATACAAAAGAATCTAGGAGCAACCTTTGTGCTGCCACAAGGAAACAAGTTCATCACTGCAGGCAGCTAGACATAGCTTGATAAGCCCACTTAGGCTCACTGATGGTGCAGAGTATTTTGTCTCTACAACCAAGGAAGTTGTATATCAGCCAAAAAGAAATGCTTGCAGTCTTCCTGGCCATAAACGCTTTCTAACAGTATTTAAACCCAGGAACTCTGCAAATCAGGACAGATAGTACCACGGTCGTGGTACATAAACAAGTGGGCGAGGGGGGCTTATCTTACCCATTGTGCAGCTTTACCAGAAGGATCTGGAAAAGGCTTTGGGATCACTCTCATAGCATTATACATTCCAGGTCATAGCAATCTCATTTTAGACACCCTGAGCAGACACTTACTGGATTCATTTTTTGGTTAGTTCTGATTGTCTGCCCTTAGATCCCCCAAACCCCCTTTCTACCTGTCCTCAAGTAAAGCAGATTTTGAAAGGAGTTTTGCATATCCACCAACCTAGGAAACATGTGGCTCCCCTTTGGGATTTTACTTTTCTGTTAGAAAAGTTGATATGTCTTTTGAACCAGCTCATGAGACTGATATTAGAGGTTCTTAATGTAGAAAACTATATTACACGTTGCTCTGACATCTGCAAGAAGAGTATCTGAGTTACAAGCTCTTATGAAAAGTTAGTTGTACTTCATTTTTCCATAAATCCCTCTCTTGTGTCTAAAGTGGTTGTAGAATTTACTTTAATCCAGATTTAGTCTGTGTATTCTTTCCAGAACCTAAAAAACAAGGGAAATTAATCCTACATACTCTGGGTGTTCACAGGCATCTGATATACTACTTGGACTGAGCTAAACCCTTCAGGAAAGTCAGTCAGCTTTTTGTCTGCAAAGATGTTAAGAAAAAAGGACAACCAGTGTCAAAGCAGACAATTTTTAGATGACGGTCTCTTGCTATTTCTCTCATATGCTCACCATAAGCCATTTCTTGGTATGTTTAGGGCCCATTCTACTATGGCTTTGACTTCATTTGTGGCTTTTTGGAAAATGGTGGACTATAGAAGTATTCTAAAGGCAGCAGCGTGGTTTCTGTACATACTTTAACAAAGCGTTGCAAACTGGATTCTTTTTCCAGTCCAGAACAGGTTTTGCAAGGACCATTTTCCAATTGTACAAGTACATTTATTTCATGACAAAGACTGTGCCTTTTACTAATTGAAGTAACCATGGATCATCGTCAGTGTCAGTAGACAATTCTTTGCAAATGTTGTTACATACATCAGGAAGTTGTGACTATAACAGTTATATGTCTACATATCGAAATATTTTATCTTTATTCATATAATTTGTTAAAAAATTACTATTTTGTTAATCAATTAGTGCTTGAGGGTACTTGACCTTAAATCAGTTAAGCTTTCATGTAGTCATTTTTCATTGATGGTTAGCCACAAGTAATAATACTGTGTTTGTGTGATTGTCCTTCCACCAGCAGGGTCACTGCTTTAATCATATCAGTTGCCGCACTTACGAAGACTAGCTTCAGTGGCGCATGGTATTCAGTCAGGAATCACATTCATTAAAATGTTTTCCAGTATTGTTAATACATTCATGTGTTCTGTGACATTAGTTTGAAGATTACAACATTGTTGTGCACACTGGATGAGTATTATTTTAAATGCAGTTACATCAGATAATTCGTAAGTAGCTACATGAAGCTGTTTATTTGTTGGGCTAGAAATATATACTCAATTGTGGTTCAGAGACATTCAAACTTTTAGTGTTGTATATTAAATTCTCTTCTTCCATTTGAACTTTAGTAAGTAATACTGCAGCTGTGTTACATAAACTTGTTTCAGTACTTTCGATGTTGCCTACTCATATCAGTAGTTTGCATTACTGATGTTTAGAAATTAAAAAAAAAAAATTAAACAAAAGTACTTTTGCATAGTGGGGCACATTGAAACCAGCTCACTCTTCATTACTTTTTGTGCTGCATGCTCAGGCCACTTGTTGTGTCTTTCGGCTTATCCTGGTTAGGGGTCGTCACAGTGGAACTCCGGTCCGCTAATGTTTGGTAGGGGATTTTTACATGCCGAGTTACCAGCCCTGACGCACAACCTTCAACGAAGGCACGCCCATTCACGCATGCCTCCACACAGAAGAAGCTCTAGCTGAGAATCTACTGTTTCAAATTCCTCATTCCAATTAAAGTGATGCAGCTTTCTGCCCTTTCTATCTACTGTCCTGGTGATTTCTACCTTTTATTTTCCCTTCCTTGTTTATACTACTTTATATTTTCACTTTTCCATCTTATTCCACATCTGCTTGCACAGTTCAGTGAAGAAAACTCTAAACACATCCATGTCACTTGTTGGTGGGTGAGAAAGGTGTTTAAGGCTCTCATGTTCCTGGTAAAACAGGAATGTATGCAGAGTAAGTCTGGGAAGTCCCACTTGATTTTGCATGTGTTTGTTTTTTGGGGGGAGGGAGGGAGGAGGATGATAGCCTACCCCACTTCAAGGCAAGAATATCCTGTTGGATATCTTTAGCCCATCAAGCTTTTATTCGGAGGTCTTGGAGGAGGTGCAGTGAGCTGTTAGAAAACCTTTCACTTCAAAGACACTGCTAATTACAAGGAGCTCTTCATCTGGATGGAGTGGTTACCTGTACCACCTTATTTCTTCAGTCTGACCTTTTGTGGGTATTTATTTGACTTGGGATTTAATTTTTCTCATGGTCAGTGTGCATTTTTACATATACATGTATATTTTTTTCCTAGTCTACCAGCCATAACTTCCTACCACCATCACTTGTAACTATTTACTTCATGGTATGGTACCACTTCTTTTGTATAACTGGTGGTGTGAAATCCAGCTGCTAGACAGGGTAAATGCTGAGTTTGTTTACATTCTATTCTTCCCCTGCCATTAAAACAGATTTCCATACTGAAGCAGGAGCCTTCATTGCTGGGTCCATTGGTGTGCTGTCATGGAGATACATGTGTGCAAACATCCATACACCTATTTTCCTTCCTGCACTATAATGTGCTGCTTAGAGGCTGGGGGAGGTAATCCTTTCCCTTTTTCCTCCACCAGATGGCATTGGTTGACTTCCACTTCTAGTTTAGTTCCTTGGCTTTCAGGCTTCTACAAAATGTGGAGTCAGCTGAGCATCATTCATGGCCTTTACTGCTCTGTGCCACAGAGCCTTCAGGTCTAGCTGCATGTTTCCACCATTTTGACGCATTGTGAGACAGGAATTTTTCCCTCCTCTGTCTTGTTAAACCGTTCCTAAAACTGTTGTGCATCTTTGCCTACCTGTAAATAACTTTTTTTGTCATTTTAAGATAAATTTCATGATTGACAAACTGTGTATTATCTCCAGTTCAAATCAGTGTTCACGGTGTCCAATTACGTTTTATTGCAGAATCTTGGAGTTGCAGGTCCTTACTTGTGGGAACCCTTCTGTGGTTTTTCTGCGAGGATCACGTCTACCTTAGTAGAAACCCGTTCTTCTTTCTGAAACTTGTCTCAGAACTTTCCAGCCAGCCCTTTCCGGTCACTTTTTTCTTCAGTAGGGCAGAATACACATCAGAAAGAGTTCCTCATACCATTAACTTACATATTCATTTCTTGTTTTCACTGAGAAGAAGATGCATGGATTTAGGAAGGTGAATCAGTTGCTTTACTGTGCACTGACTAAGGGACTACGCAAGCCCTTTCCAAACAATTTGCAGTTTTGTCATTTTACACCAAGCATCTATCTACAAATTATCTTGCTGATGCAGTCATAGGGCACTCTGTTGTTATTGTAGCTGTTTCCAGTCCCACTTTCAGGTATGTATTCATTGTTTAGACAATGGTGCTGTAGCTACTTGGTCATCTGCTCATGCCTTCAACTAACATTATTGGTTGAACCAGTTTACTATCAAAATTTTGACGTTTTTGTGAGTAATTACTTACTCGAAAAACATTGTTGAAATTAACATCGACCAATCAAAATAACAAAACAAAGTTCGACTTGTTGACATTTTTCGAACTTAACTGAACATCCGGTGATGTTCAACACATGTTTTGCAGGGGGGGGGCAAGCCTCCTTGAACCCCCCACACACCCTGCTACATGTATATTACAACTCTGAGATCACACTACAGTGAGGAAAAGGGCAAAGTTCCCAATCCCCACCATAGTGCGATCTCCAATCAATATGTCAGTCTCAAAACAGCGAATGCATACTAGCATTCGCTGTTAAATGTTTGACATATTTCAAATTGCCATTATGCGACTTTGAAGACTGCCTTTCTACATTCAAAGTTCGCAAAAGGGAATTGGAAATTTTCAGTGTAAACAGGTTGAACCATTGATTCCAGGAATGAGGTTTCTGTTTGTACCTCAGCATTTCAGGACATAGCCATATGAGCCCTTCCCTTGTTGACTTTCCTTGGACTCCTAACAAATGCATACTGTGACAGTGTTTTATTATTATTATTGCTACTTTAAATACCTGTATTAAATCTTCATATTTTAAGCACTGATGCTGGTAAACATACATTAGTAATAAATAAAAAGAAAATAAACCATAGTAACATTTTTATTACACTGCTGTACATCTATGTGAAAATGTAATCTGTTTTTCTTGTGTGTTGTAACCTTCTAATATGTCGGTAATTGTATGTAATTCACCTTTGGACCTTTTCTCCCTGGGCCTCCCCTGAAAATGGGCTCAGTCCCAGACGGACTCTCCCAGTAAACAAATGTTAATTAATTAATAAATAAATAAAGTTATCCATATATGTTTTCTTTTTAAGTCATTCACTCCATTACATGAATTATTCAATTCATGATTTTCCTTAAACCTTACTTCTCCTCCTCCTAAACATTATTCTGTTTTGAGTTGTCCCCAAAGATTCCATTTATTTTTGTGTAATTTGTTCATTCTCTTTTCTAAAGATCCCACATTCAGTTCCCCCGTTGGTCTTTCTGATGGCAGAAGTGTAACTCCAATGGGGCAAAAAGGGAAGCTGTTCTGGGTGCAAGGTGTTAGGATCTTAGTAGGCAGATCCATTTTATTATTATTAATTTTTTTTTAATTTTCGCTCATCACATGTCCTTTCAGAGCAGTAGAGCATGGAAGTGTTAAGATGTGAGGGCTAGGCAGAAGGGTCAGATCAAAGAAGGGGCCTTTTTATGTTGAGAGGTGCCAGATTGGGTGTGGCACCGGACATCAAACGAGCCAGCTATGGCTTTGTCTGAGGGAATCATGTGTCTGTTAGTACTAACCCATGTTTTAAACTTGTCTCAGAACTGTCCAGCAGTACTTTAGTTACAGCTGGTTTAGATTTTGATTTCCATTTTCTAATAATTGCTTTTGTGGCACTTAGTAACATTAAGCTTACTACTGCCTAACAATGTCTGGGTAATTCAGATCCTGTATTCCAGCTCAAAAGAATGATCTCTGTTGTTACAACCATTTGCCCCTCCAGCATTTCTGACAAAGTACTCTATAGGGAATTTTTAAAAATCTGCCATTTCTTTACATTCCCCAAAAAGTGTTCCACTTACCTCTCCCTTTCCCATCACACCTTCAGCATTTGCTGCCTACCTGAGAAAAATTCACTAAACTCTTCTTGGGGTAAACTCACTGGTCTGCTAGAAGAACCTCTTCACTGGGTGTTTGCTTTTCTAGGCAACTTTTCCATCCATTGTTGCAGATGATCAAGCTTCAAGTAAGTAAAGTATTTAAACATATTCTTAAGTCTTTCAGATATGCTTACTTATTGCATACGGTTGAAATAGGGAGTGCAGGAGCTTGGTACTGCCTCCTAGTCCAGCATGTGTTTTTATGTCTGCTACAGGAGGTGCTTGCTGTCCTGAAAGTGAGTTCTGGAAGTTACAGAAATTGTGCTTAACTGGGCATCTCAGAAGAGAAAATCCAAAGTTACCCATGACGGAGGGATATCATGGAAATCTTCTTATCTAGTGAATATGTTTGTTATTTTAAATTAAACAGGCATATAGTTACCTTCTTCTGGCATTCCAGCACAAGCAGACAGTATATTGCTTCTTATCTTGATAAAGAACCTGGAAAAAATGGTTTGTTGTTGAGATGCAACTGTTGAGATACTCTTTCTTTCGGCTTTTTCCCAGTTAGGGGTCGCCACAGCAGATCACCTGTCCGCTCATGATTGGCAGTGGAGTTTTTATGGTGTCTGGTTGCCAGCCCAGCACCCAACCTTCCACAGAAGGCACACACATGCACACACTCATGCCTAGGGCCAATTTATACTTTGTTATATTCTAGATAGAATGGAGATTTAAATATTTCTTGAGAATAGTTCTCAAATAATTAGATTTTTTATATATATTATATATTTAGCTGTGCTGGTTTTACACCTGTTGTCAGTACTAGAATTCTTTTTCTGCCACCTTTTCTTTTGATCTCTGCTGGTAGTGGATTTTTAAGTTGAGAGGCTGGAGGCAGAGTGGTGAGGTCTTGGCTCACATTTCGTTATCACCTCCTCCCAGCACATCTCAGTCCATTCATGGGGGATACTTGAGGTACTTCCCTGACTGGCAGTCTTTACTTTTACTGGACATTGTTCCATTGAAAGAAAGCCTACTCTTATTTATGCCTGTTGATAGCCGTCCTGTACTTTTCACTGCTCTGCTTCACGGTTTCATCAGTGTTGCTGAAATCATGAGTATACTATAGTTCTTCACCTGCCAGGCCTGTTTAACCTGGGCTGTTAATCAGACCCAGGCTTTGTGCAACAAAGGAGTTTGCCTCACACACACAGCCATTAGTCCATTTAAGGTGGTAGACTTTGGTTACATTAAAAAAAAAAAAAAAGATCAGCAGTGGGAGCATAAAATGTTAAGTGTGTGTCATGCAGCTTTTAAAACAGTGCTGTTCTTCTAGAACTGGAAAGCTGTGTAAAAACAGAGAAAAGATTTGCACAAGAAAAGCACCATATGACGTGAATCTATCCAGAATTTAGACTTCAAAAAGACTACATCTCCTGCAAGTGTGATCCCCTATTCACTTGTACAGGTACTGCATAGAACAGAACCTGTTGATATCAGTGAGATTTTTTCAGTTTGTTGTGCAAGTAGCAGATCCTGTTTCATTCATCTGTCCAATCCGAGAGTGGGTACTGAACCACTTGTCTGATCCGATCTGGCCCATCAGTCTGTGCTCCTAGCCTTAAGCTGTCTAAAAATTTTCTTTGCCAGGATCCCTGTAAACTATCCTCAGATCTTGTTTGCCATTTTGAACAGACAATCCCTGAACAGCAGCTAAGTGCACCTATAATTTTTTTCTAATCCTTTTGCTGCATATTTACTACTTTCGTTCGGTTTACTACCTTTAGGATAATTTTGTATTACCTAATCAAAATTTCTGAAATTTAGACTTATGTCAGTTTGTGTTGTGTTCTTGGGGCTGGAATACTTGGATACTGAATGTAACATTTGCCAGGCCTTCGGATCCAGGTCCCTAGTGGACAGATGAAATAAGCTTAATTTAAAAGTTTTTCTCCCCCAGGACAGTGAATCTCCTTCTGGGAATCGGTCTGAAAAAGATAAAGAAGCCAGGAAAAAGACTCTGTGATCAAGGACCTTCATGTTTGGATCTTACACTCACCAGATTGGATAAGGACAAGTCGCCTCCTGCTTTGGCTATAACACAAATATTTTCCTCCACCTCATTCTGAAACTGTTACTTTCAAGGATAAATCCCATCAAAACTTACAGCTGGCACTCTTCTGAAAGGGAAATTACACAAATTCCTTCTCCAAGACTGTTGTTAATGGCTTCTGTAAAGTAAAGTCCTTCTGTAAGCACCACAGAAGCAGATTTGGAGCCCATGATGAGGGCATTATTCAAGGCAAAGAGAGCTGGGTGTCTTCCCTTTCCCCATCTGTTTCTGCAGTGGATCAGGTTGGCCCCATCACATATCTTAGCTCCTTCCACGGTGCCAGTTTCTGCACTGGCACTGTTGAGATGTTTATTCTCGTAGACACTGTATGCTCAGCACCAACAGATACTATTACTACAGCTCTGCACAATCCATCCATTTCATACCATCCTTTGCTTCGACTTGGTTAGGGCCATTCTTTGTGTCAGTGTTCAGAGCCTTTGGCACTGATCTCCTCAATGGGGCTGAGCAGGTCATCGGTTTTGGGACTCATGTCTTTAGTGCTATTTGCCTCTGCTTCAGTGAAGACTATAATGGCTCTGGAGTGGTGTTTCTTGAATTTAATGCATCACATACCCACCTTTGAAGAGAGGATGATCGCTTTCCTCAGGCAGTTGATAGAGCTGCGAGTGGTACCTGTTCCATCCCAAGACACCCTTCCATCAGCCCTTCAGCGACTTTATCATAACTTCCAGAGACAGCCCAGAGAGGGAACGCTCAACAAACCACAACAGATAAAAATTGACTCTTCAGGGTGCTGTGGTCACTCTCAACCAGAAATCTCCTAAAAGAAGACATGGAAAGGGAGGCATATGGACCCCCCCCTTCAGAATTACCAACATTCTATACTGGATGATGATCTGAGGACACCATATTCAGTGAAACCCATGAAGTAATGAGACACAGTAGTTGTCGGCTGACAGACCCACCCTATTAAGATGAGGAGGTACTTTTTGAGGCATATCACTCTGCACCTCTTGGGTGATCTGCTGCTGTATGTCTCATTGACCTGGCTGCTAAAGAGCATGGCAGGATCTTGCCACATCTGAGGCATTTCTCAGAAAACCTGACAATTCTGCACCCATTTAAGTTAGGCAGCATTGGTCTAAAGTATTCTGGTGTTACAGAAGCCACTAAAAGGAATTGACTAATGAGTCAGCTACTCTCCATTCACCTAAAAATAATTTCGGGCAGTGGATAGGATGGGAAAGAGCACTTACGCCGTGGGTACCTTTGTCTTGAGGGTGTAAAACTGCTTAATAAATATGAATCGCTTCCAAAGGGACCTGGCATCGCAGCTCATGGATACTTTGCACACTCCTCCCATATCTGAATCAAGAAAGCAACTGGAGACTACCTTGAGTACCATTTTCAGTATTACTAGCCTTTCTATGTATCTGCTCTACAATGCAGTTAATGGAATGGTGGGCACAGGCATCTCTGTTAGGCATCATGCCTGGATTCACCTATACAGTTTTTATGGATAACATTATGGCATTCGTCATTAATGCCCCCTTTAATGGCTCCCCATTCTTTGGACCTGTGGTAAAAGGCATACAGATCAGATGGGGTGCAAACAAGAATGGAAGACACAATCTACCACAGACATTCATTTTGAGAATCCTGAGCATTCCTTTACCAGTAATCTTGAAGGGTTTCAAATCACATCAGAACTTTGACTCCTTCTCAAGGGTGGCCAAAGCAGAAGTGACCCTTTAAATAGATGGCAATCACATGGTTACAGTGGTCCACAAACCCAGGGATTTTAGGGATCCTTTGTTGACAAGCAACCCTAATGTTCTGAAGGCTTGCCCAGTTGTCCACCTGTATAGGCAATCAGGTGGTCAGTTATCTCTTCAGCTGCGTGGATGGCCATCATGCAAAACAAATGAGTGAATGAGATAATACCCAGAGGCTTTATTATACTTTTTTCTCAGTGTCCATCACATCAGAAACAGCTGCTTCCAGATGTCTCACCCCACCAGTTTAGTTAGGCAGCAAGACAAGTTTCCCTCCACCTACAAAAAAAGAGACATTCAGGAGGTCTTGCATGACCAGCAATGGTCAGGAAACTATTCTAGATTCTTTTTAGTGCTAAAGAAAAGTAAGGACCTCAGTCCAGTACTGGATCTCAGTTGCCTAAACCTGTAATGTCAGAGAAGACCCCCTTCAGAAATGTCACATTACAAGTGATTTTGTCCTACCTAAATGCAAGTAATTGGATGTGCTTTATATATTTTCAGAATGCTTACCTCCACATAAAGATTACAAAAGAGTAGAAGGTTTTTGCACTTATGCCTAGGAGACAGTCACTGCAAATTCAGAGTTTTGTCCTTTGGTCTCACCACATACCCTCAACCCCCAGTGTTCAAGTCCATGGCAGTAGTCTCAGCTAATCTCATCTGTGTTTTCCCATAACTTTGTTCTTCTCTGTAACAACCAAATAGGTCTTATTAGCTGCCAAAGGTAACTTTTTACAGCTCTACCTAGCTTTAAATATCTCTCTAAGTCATGAAAAGTCATGTCTGCAGTCCATGCAACAGATTCATAGATATTTCAGGCCATTGAATCTAATGACCATTCTCACCTTCCTAGTACCCTCCCTCACTCAGCACCTCCTTTCTTAAGAAGGACCATGCCAGTTAATCACAGAATAAATTTGCAGATGCCCATCCAGTCTTCTAGTTTATTTTAAGGGAAAATAATAAGTTGCACATTTTAACATGCAAGATAACTTTATTCCAGATGTTTGGGAGGTGTTTGGTTATAAACCTATCCCTCCAGGTTTCAGCTATATCTGGGTGATAATTAGCTCCTGGTTTTGCTATTGGTGGAGGTGTTGGACGTGTGGAGAGACAGGAGATCCAAGACAGTTGGGTCTCTAATTGTGTGTTGAGAGAGACCAATACCACTCCCCCCACAAAGTCTGTTAGACACTGAATGAAAGGATAGAGCTTTCAGCCTTTCTTGATAACTCGAGACTCCAGGAACCTTTGGGATCTTTTTAATTGTTTGTTGAACAAACAAATTTTGATTTGAGATCTCTCCAAAAGGGAGAAATGTACTTGATAACTGGCCTAATCAATGCTGAGTATAATGGAGTGATTACTTCTTTAGACCTTGAATGATATTCGTTTGGTGATTAGCTGGGATAATTTAAAGGATTTCCTGGCAACCATTGGTAGATGATGCTCATATGACAGAGGTAGCAACAGAAGTACCTGGGTTCCTCTCATCATACTGTCTAGAAAATTCACGTCTACAAAACAGAAATGTAGTAAGGAACCTGGGTTCCTTACTACATTTTTGTTTTGTAGAGGTGAGTATTCTAAGAAAGACAGTATGATGAGAGGAGGGGGTTGTCTACCAAACGTGTTAATAGTACACTTTTTTTATAATTTAGTTTGAGCCTGTTTTTAGTACACCAAGAGTCTGTCAGGGCAAGTTCATTCTGGAGGGTTTGGGTGTTACAGGGTGATTTAACAACTGCCAGTTTGCAATTATCTGGCAAATTTTGTTAGCCAGAGCTTTTGGCTGTCTGCTTGAAGATCTGAGAAATAAATATCAAAAAGGAGAGGTCCCAGCACCAAGCTTTGAGTGACACCTCTGATCACTTTCATACTTTCTGATAAAGTACCTGCAAATTACACTGTGTGGGTCCTTTTTTCCAGTTTGCTATCCGTTTTGCTGAGCAAGGGTTAGCTTTTAAAGTATTTAGATTTTATATGATGCCAGCAAGGGGAATGGTGTCAAAGGTCTTGGCCAGGTCAAGATACACAATATTTATTGCATTGCACCATGTACAGCCTCTGTAATCATTTCAGAGACTTTACCAGATTAAATAGACAAAAATCAACCCTTCACAAAACCGAACTGTTGGGGGTTAAGTCTAACAAGATTTCTTGATATCACAGTTTATGAGGTCAATTATAATGCATATGTTCTGTGGCTTTTCAGATGAGGTTTGTAAGACTGATAGGGTTGTAATGCCACCCTTTATGGAGAGGCGTTACCACTGCTCTGTGACTTTCATGGGGAAGAAAAGCAGTAGCTAAACTTAAGATTACTTTCAAAGCCTGCCATCTGGATATGACAAGCTACGCAGTAAGACTTGCACAGGAATTCTATTTAAAACATGATCTAGATATTCCTTCAGAAACAGTTGTCAGCAGTCCATTTGGTTCTCTGAGTGCTGGGCCTCCCAGTACCCTTGATACTAATGGTCAGCCACACTTAGTTTTATATGAGATTTTTTCAATGGATGATCATCTTTCCACACCAGTCTGCAAAACTTGGATGTGCAAGTGTTGTCTGCTGTGGTGGTTGACTTCTCCATCTATCCACATTTGCCATCTCTTTGTAATGCCACTTTTGTTTGCTAAAGTGACCACAACTGCTCCCATTCGGGGGGAGGGGGGTATTTCAATGGGAGGATGATCCATGTACTTTTTCCACAGGCAGAGGACAAATTGCACATCATTGTCTTGGAGATGGAGTTTCTCGTTGGTTGTAGGAATTCCAGAAACTCCTCCCTCCCATAGTGTTAACTGTTCAGTCAGAGAGCATTCGTGTAATACATTACATCAGCAAGCAAGGTGGAACCAAGTCCAACCCCTTTTGCAAAGAAACTGTTAGAGTCTGTTAGTGTGCAGTAAGTACACACCACTTTATTTCTGTAACACACATTCCAGGTAATGCCAGCTGCTCAACAGGTCTATCCTCATACCTCACAAGTGGTCTCTCAGTTCATCAGTAGCTCAGCAGATATTCAGCTACTGGGGACAGCCTTGCTGCAGTCTGTTTTCTTCCCCCACCAGCACCAGTGCAGCAACTACTTTTTCCTGGTACCACCCAAAGGTCAGCCACTAAGGGATGCTCTAATATGTCAGTGCCCCCAGTCCTCTTTATGCCTTCTCTCCAGTTCCCCTCATTTCCAGGTTTCTTCATAAAGACTCGAGATGTGAATTCACAGTCATTCTCATTGCCCATTATGGCCCAGGCAAATCTGATTTCCTCTACTAAAGCCTTATCTGATGGGAGTCTCCCTTGACATTTAGATAATGCACCAAATCTTCTCTGTCACACCTGTCTAATCAGCTTCACCTGAACCTTCAGCTAAACCTAATTTTATGGTATCTCCAGTTCCAATGATGGCAATGGATTTCTCCCTTTCCACAATGGTTATAAGCATTTGTTCTGCTTTTCAGAGCCAATCTACTGGCAAGTAAATGGAAATGTTTTTCAGTGTGGGCCTTGCAACAACATTTAGATCCCTTTTTTGCCTCTGTTTCAGATGTCTTGCAATTTCTTTCCACTGGGTTTGAGGCATGCTGTAGTTATTATACTGTAATGTACAATTGATATAGATTTCCTGTTTCCATCATGGTCCTGAAAACAGTAGCATGGGTTCACACAGATTATGCAAATCCTTCCTGAGAGATTTATTTATTATCTGTCCACCCATCAAAGATCATCCCCCTTCATGGGATCCTCTATTTTATTGGAAGCGCTAATAAGACATCAGTTTGAACCAAGTTCTTCTGTGGATCTCATATTTCTGTGTTAGAATTATTTTTGGTTGCTCTTTCTTCAGCCATGCAAATCTCTGAACTTTATGCTTTATCTTCCATGCCTCCCTACTTGATATTTCACGAAGGCAGAGTCACCTTGAGAACCAGTCCTTTATCCCTAAGGTGACAGTAGAGTCTAATCTAAACCAGCCATTACACCTCTCTGTATTTTTCCTAATCATTCCAGCAAAGCAAAATATTTGTATACCATGGATGTTAACAAGTAACTTGTATTCTAATTTTGCAGAACCAGCCATTCAGGAGAGATACTCAATTATTCATATTCTTTGTATCTAACAGAATAGACAGAAAGGTTTCTAAGCAGGTGTTATCCAGATGGACATCTGATTTGTGTTTAGAAGAATAAATGGAGGTGATACAGACTACCTGTCAAGCCCAAAGCGCATTCCATAAGGTCTGTAGCAACATCTCCTGCCTTTCTCAAGATCTCCTCAGGCATCCTAATGGAAAGATGATATACTCAGCAAGAAAAGGATAGAGTATTGCTGGAACTGCATTTATCCTGAAGTCTTGGTGAGTGTTTTCACATTGTGGACTCTGTTTTTACAAAATCTCACCAAGACAGCACTGATATATAGGCTGTATTTTATATAGCATATATCATGGACAGAGGCTGGTTAAAAACTAAAAAAGACAGCAGGATGCACAAGTCCCAGGATGAAAAAGTGTCCAGTCCTGATATGCGCACTTGTGCCTGGACTTGGAAAAAAAGACAGTGTAAAATACTCAGTACATGGAAACATCCCTACAGTGGGATTAGGCCAGGTTTAGGGGGGAGGATGGCCCCCCTTTTGTAGAGGCAAGTAGGTGTTCCACAAAAATTGACAGGCTTAAAAAAGAACTGTAAAGATGATAGAGTGGACTATTTAGAGTATGGAAGAAATTATGTATTGTTACACAAGAAGCCCATAATTTCCAGATAGAAGATATTCAAAAAAGATTGAGAGAAATTAGAGGAAATAAAAATACTTGCACCGTTATGATTAGATATGCTACCGATATTTCTAATTCCATATAAATTACAGGAGGAGTCAATTCTGGGCACATTGCGAGTGATGCAAAGAGCACTTTTGGCTAACATGAAAGACTGAAACAATACTAATTTCATGAACTGTAATCACACTTTGATTTAGGAATGGGTCCTTTCCTGTCATGGTACTAGAAATCCAAAAGTCTTAGATTAAACTGAGAATTTTACAACAGATAAGATTTGTGTGGCAGCAAGTTGTCTACATTACATACCTTTGCCAGGCACTATAAATTGGATGTGATATCTAGATCCAGAGTTTAGTCCTTCCTAATCATAGTTGGAGTATTCCTTACGTAAAGGATATCCTGCCGAAGATGGACTAACATTCGGCCAGCGTACCAAAGCCTTACTTCCTTCCAGGTGCCATACATCAGCCATGTGCCCTATGTCTAAGGTATAAGGTACATAAGTGATGTAAGCATGCCTAAACCTCAGAATTTTTATGCTGCCAGTCTGAGTGCTACTTTTGAATTTGGTGTGTGTGTCCTTCATCTCATTGCTTAAGTTTGTGAGCCCTCAAAAGATAAGTACCCTATTAGGGTGTCTTCCTTTTTTCCTTTGTTTGTATTACCTTTTACATGTCGTTCAGGAATGGAAAATGTTAATGTAAAAAGCACATTCCCAGTAAATATAAACTTGAGCAGTACCATTTTTGTCTGGGAACTACCCACAACCATACTCAGTGTGAAATTTGTCAGGTGTTGACCATGCAACCTGTTGCTTCTCTAAATATATATGGAACAAACGTCTGAAGCCATTAGCTCAGGGGGCTATGGCTTGTGAATCATCAGCCTCTGCTTAAGAAAAAGTCTAAAAATATGCATATTGAGACTTTTGCTGTCCAGCCTCTTCCAGACATGTTTGTCTGGTTGGATGAAGAGCCTGAGGAACATCCAGTTGCGAAGCCAGCCTCCTCTGTCGCAACCCAGATTGAGGCCGACACGGCGCTGCCTACCTGCATGTCCGCTGAGGTTGTACCTACATTTGCTGCATATGAAGAGCGGGGACTGCAGATGATTATTTGAGGGTGGCCTAAGGGAATTCTATAGATTTCTGTTAGGGAAGGCGTTCCTGGTTCCCATATTGAAGTCTGGCATGGGTCTGAACCTCTTCAATTTATCAGGGCTGATGTTCTTTTAAAAAAAAAAAGAAAACAGACATGGCTCAGGTGTCTAAGGACCCACATGAAAAATTACAGGACTTCAAGGTCTTCTCAAAGGCCTTATGACCTTGAAACCTAATCAGGGGGCTTTATTTTCCTTACTGTGTTCCCAGGTCTTATACCACTTCTAAATACCCTCAGGATTCTGCTTCCTCTGAAGAGGATGTGGAGTTGGATTCTGGTGAAGTCCTTAGCTTACTCTTCTCAAATCCATTCCCCTCTTGTCCTTGAGTCTGAGGAAGAGGATTTCCTTTCTCCTTTGACGAATTATCTTTTGAGGACTCTGTTGCTCGCATGATGAAACAATTTAAATGGGACTGTTCCCAAATTGCTGATATCCAGAACAGGTACTATGACCTCTTGCAGATTGACTAACCCCAGCCACATCTACCTCTTGGCCAGATTCCTGTTTCCCTCAGACTAACTCTGTCTTTTCCACTTTGGCAGCAAATCGCCACCGATTCCTGGGTACTTTCTGTCATTCAAAAAGGTTATTTCATGGTGTGGAAGTCTCTTCCTCTCTTTTCAGCCATTCCTCAACCTCCTCTTTGCCAGTTGCCTAACTTTCCTTCAATTCTTCAAGGTCTTTTGGTCCAAGGAAGCATTCAATCTGTTTGTCCTTCTCAGTGGGGCAAAGGGTTTTATTCCAGAAAGTTCCTGGGAAGGAGGATTCTTGGAGAGCCTTTCTGGACATCTATTTTATCAACACTTCCTCATTTAGTTCCAGTGGTGGCCTGCAAGAGAAGTTCTTTGAGCTCTGGAGTTCATGGCATCCTCCATTCCTGTGGTCCCCTTTGGCAGACTCCACAGGAAGAAGGTTCAGTGGTATCTCAAAACTCTTTGGCTTTAACACTGCTGTCCTCTGGACCTTCTGCTTTGCCCCTGGTGGATTCATCACATTACTCTGTATCAAAGCCTTCCTGTCCAAGTTCTTCTCCACACTCAGGACCTGTATACAGATGGTTCAGATCAGGGTTGGGAAGCCTCTGTCAGTGGCATCAGGGTTCAGGGAGTCTGGTCTTCAAAGCAACTGACAAGCCATATAAACATCAATGACAAGAGAGCTCTGGTAATGGCTGTTCATACTTTGAACTCCCTTCGGGTCCCACACAGTGGTTATGTGGTATGTAAACAAACAAAGCAGCACATAATCATAGCTTTGCAGACTGGCTGTTGAAGCTTGGGATTTTACGATTCACCATCAACTGACCATTGTAGGCAGTCTACATTCCCTCACAGCACACCTCAAGTAGATCTTTTTGCCTTCTCTCTGAACAGGCAACTTGTGAAGTTCTGTTCCAGAATGCCAAGTCCTCTGGCTTGGAAACTTAACACCATGTGTTTTTCTTGGAAGAGGATGTTCTTGTATGCCTTCCCCCTCTTCCTCTATTACCAAGAGTCCTACACAAGATCATGTGCGATAGGCCCAAAATCATGTTGGTGACTCAATTTTTGCTCTGATGGCACTGGTTCCTATTTCTGTTTCATCTGGCCAGGGGCAGTCATCACAAGTTACCTCATCGGATGAATTTTCTCACATAGAACAAGGGATCTGTCATTCACCTTCATTTACTCACCCTTAATTGACTGAGTGATAGGGTTTTTATTTCTTTTGGACACCAACTTTCTGAGGACATGCTTTGGGTGTTACAGGAGGCCAGAAAACCCACTACGAAAAAATCCTATGTGGAAGAGTTTTTCTGTTTAGTGTCACAGATATGAACTGAACTGTATTTCTGTGAGTATTCATACTATTCTTTATTTGTGTGAGATGGTGATTTCTGGTCTAGTTTACTCATCTGTTAAGCTCATTTGTCAGCCAGCTCTGCTTGTCTGCCCTTGACTCCACCTGTTTCTTCTATGTTTGAAGGCAAACAATTGCTGAAAGGTGTCCTTCATATTTGGACCCCGAGAAAGCCTATCCCTCCTTTTTGGAACCATAATTTTGTTCGTGAAAAGTTGACTTAGCCACCATTTGAGCCTGCAATTTCTTCTAATTGCAGTTCCGTTAGTGGCTCTTAATTCTGTCAAGAGGGTTTCTGAACTTCAGGCACTCGTGGCATTTCCCCTTTTTCTAGTTATTTTTTCAGAGACAGAATTTCAGTTCAAATTGATCCTCCTATTATGTCCAAGATAGATTAATGATTTGTCTTTAAAACTGACCATTCTTTTTTCCCTTCTCTGCAGAATGATAATGAGACGGTTCTTCATATCTTGCATCTACATAGACAGTTCAGATAGCACCTGGCTAAGACAATTTATGTAAGGAAATGTGACCAACTTTTTCTTTTCATTCCTAGAAATTGGGTTTAGCTGTTTCTAAGCAAACCTTCTCTTGAATTTCCAAGGCCATTTTTTACTATTCCTTTTACTTTTAGCAGCTTTCTTCTTCTGCTTAGTTTACCACGGCAGTGGCCTTCTCTGGAGATTTTTTTAAGGGCCTGGATATGAGATCCATTCTGGAAACTACTATGTGGTGTTCTGTACAAACCTTTACTAAACACTACAAGTCAGATGTGATTTCTAGGGCCAGAGCTGGTTTTGTCAGGGCCATCCTGCTAGGTTTACTGGAGAGATCCTTTGTCTTCTTCCTCCCATCCTCTCCAGTAGTTTTTGTACTTTCCTGTTAGTATGGAGCGCTGCAACAGTGATAAGGAAAGGCATAGTACAGTTGTAGAAGATATTACCATAACAGTAGATGCCCTACTTCTCACTGTTGCAGTATTCCATCCCTCCTCTTTTTCCCCTGTTTTTTGCTCTATTTCTTACCCTATGGCCAGAGTCATCTTTCCCTTTCTGGGTGTGCTTTTACTTGCTTTTCCTCTTGAGTTGCCCTGGTTTTCATGGGGCAGTTCAGTTCTGAGGATTAGGCACTTGTATGTCACTTATGAGTCTTACGCCATAGACATAGGACATACTTTTGATGTATAAGATGCCTGGAGGGAGATAAGGCTTTGGAATGCTGACCAGATGTTCGACTATCCATGGTGGGATATCCCTTTAGAAAGGAGTGCTACATCAGTGAGAATTGGGACATCTACTGATCTCACACAAGCACAGCAATGCTTTCTGAAAGGTGACTTGTCATGATTCCACCGGAGAGCTCAGGTAGCTTGGGATTCTCTCTCAACTGTCAGATCACACAGAAAGCTTAAATAGGATACAGATGTTCTGTACTTAGTGTATCACTGTAACCAATCCTACCATCCCTACCAAATTGACATTGATTACAAGGAACTGTAGACTACTGTTATATCATGCCGCCTACTTGTTTATTAATTTGTCCATTGGTCTTTGGTTGGTAATTTGAAGTTCAAAGATTATCCCGGGAGGGAAAATTTTGAGAGAACCCAAGGCTGGCTGATGGACTGATTGAATCTGTCAAAGTGGTTCAGTGGCCACCTGTCATATTGGATGGTCTAGGATGAAAAGTATCCATAGTTTATGGTAAGTGTATAACTTTGGTTTCTGTTGTGGGTGAATTTGATCCTGGTTTTACTGTAAGCTACTAGTCCACTCAGTTGTCATTTGTATGGCCATAGTGCTGCTTGTTTTATTTTTGGTTGTACTGGTTTTGCATCTTAAACTGACATTTGTGAATATACTAGTCCTCCTTGTCATTTTGTTCTGCATTCATTTTCTTTCCTATACTGTTGTCCTTCCAATGTAATTTGAAGGTTGGCAAAGACTGCTGAGTCATTGAGTTCTGATTTCTTTGCCTTTTGGATAAGCCAGTGGTCTGTATTAAGTTTTTATGCATTGCACACATCATTGCTGATATGTTGGCATTTCCTAGAGCACAATTTAATCTGTGGTAAAGAACTTAAGATTGAAATTGTTGCTGGTGTGCATACTGATCTGACGGACTGAATTTGAAGATTGTTTTTGTCCAGGCACTTTCACTTTCATGTGGTTTTAAAGTTAGTCAATCCCTGCTAGGAATAATTCCATCTTTGTTATAAATACCCATTATTGCTGTGCTTTGTAACATGCAGTGCTGTGTGGTATTCAGCAGCATTTTCTGTTTTATTGTTGCTTGATTTTCATAGCTTGTATTTTTTTAATGACTAGGAACCTAAACTGGCTTTTGAAGATATAGATGCAACGGAGTTGTACCCATGTGTGATGTTCTACAGCAGCAACCCTGGAGAAAAGGTGAGCAGATTTCGGTCACTTAATGATTGTGCTGCCTTAGTCACATAATGTATGATAGTAATTTAGTGGTACCTCCCAAGCAGAGAAGCTTGTCAGTCCTAGCGGTAGAATGCAGTGAACTGAAATTCAACATTTTGTGATTAGTTTTACTTGTGCTTTCATCTAATCATTTCAAAAAGTATGGATCTACATATATAAAATCTAGTAGGATGAACAATATATGCTTTTCTAGCCAGTGACATTTAACAGGTTGTTTCAGAAACTGCTACCCAAACCTTCACTTTTAATATTCTTTTCCTTTTATCCTAGGGCATATAATTTCTGTTGTCTTAAATTCTGCCATCCCAAAAGGTAAGTATTTTACAGTAACACCATCCTCTCCCAAAAAAGGCATTTCCCTCTCCTCCCTTTAAACATATTTTCTCTTTCTTCTGAAATTCCCCAAAGCTATCAACTTTATAGAGCTTAAAGAGTGCAGGCTCACTCACTGATACATCAGAAGTCTTCTAATTCATCTCTTACCCTCCTCCCAGCCATTTTTCAGCTAACTTTTGTCTTACCTATCCTCATTTTGCACAGCTTTTGTTGTTCTGTTTGATATTGAATCAAAAAAGCCTTGTCAAAATCCAGATAAACTACATGGTCTAGTTTTCTGATTATCTAACCATAAGATGTGGATTGAATTAGACAGGATTTCCCATCTGAAAAAAATCTATAGTGAATTCTCTTTCACATTTAAATATTCAGTCAAGAACTCCAGCCATTTCCTTTAAAAATCAGAGGCGTCTAAGCATACTGTACTATCATTTCAGAAGTCCTTAATTCTTTCATAAATTGCAGCACCTATGTCCTTTTTTAATTAATTAGTGTGTGTTCCATTGTTAATAACTCGTAAAACAGTTTGCTGTCTCACTTAGAGCTGCAGCTGTCTTTTTGATCATTTTTGGAAGTAACTTGGCCTGTTAGCATGTTCAGATCTTCATCCATGTGGCTATCTCAATTTCCATTTATCACTCGTCATAAATCCACATCAGGGATCCTACTTTTGGAGTCAGAGATTGGGTTCACTTCTCCACCAATCAGAATTCTGTATTTTTTCTCACAAGCTCTCACTCTTGTGGAAGTGAATATGCTTTGTGCTAGTACATGCCAGAACATTATACACTGACAACAAAAGTTTGCCTGGGCTTAACCTTGAATCTAACAGGAGTCTTTATGTGCACATTTTGGATCTTGATCCTTCTTGGCCCATCATTGAAATGTTCCCACATTTGATGTCTAGAAGCAGATCCACAAAGTGTCCTTGTGGCTGTTAAATAAGTAGACAAGACCAGTACTAGCAATACCTGTGCTGCTTTGAGAAGGAAGACAATATAAAACATTTCCATAAATGCCAGAGGTTAGGTGTTACTATTCACAGACACTAAAGGGGAAAATCTCTCACTGTTCAGAAAAAGGTAGAATTTGGGAATTCCTTGTGCAGGGATTGTTGTGAGGAACCCATATTTAGCGCAGGTTTCATCTGAAAGCACTTTCACAATGATTCCATTCCAGAGGGTACACTACAACCTAACCCTTCTGGATGCGAGTCCGTTGCGTGAACAATCTTCTGTGTCCTGCAGGTGCTGAGCTCATCCTTGGTAGAGAGGACTTCAGTCAATATCAGTATGTCAACTTCAGGGGATGACAAGAAGCCCAGGTTGAGTCATATTCCTGGCTTTGACCCTGAGGAGGTGTATTTCAGGATGCAGGTGCCACTCAGCCCTTGTTTATCTGTTATAGCTCAAAGCTTACTAGCCTAATCACGAGTGCTCTCCAGATTCACTGGTACTCAAGTGATGGTGCTACCGCCCAAGGTTCCCCCTTCCAACATCTTCTCCCAAGCTTAGCAGAATCTGTTGACTCAGGTTAAGTAGCATCCATCCAGCTGGACATTCTTGTAAAGGGATCTCTCACTTCAAGTCCTAAACATTATTCAGATGTTCAGTGTTTTTTGGGAGTATGAAGCACAGAGGCAGGACTGTGTTACAAACTATGACTTGATGAAGCAGTTGAGCCTAACATAGGCCTCTGTTTATCTGTTCACATCTCACTGCAGGCGCACCATCCCTGTCATCCAACATCCTTTGCACGCACAGCTCACACTTGCCTTCCCAGCACAAGTCCTTGTGGAAGCCTACACCCTCCAAACTATACTTATGTTTCCTGTAGTTATCCAGCGAATGATGTCCCTTGGAGTTTTCATTTCAAACAGGGAAAGATTTTTATTTGAGGATATTTCTGGTGCCAAAGAAAGAATGAACTTTGAGACCAGTCCTAGACCTTTTATTTGCCAACCTTTATATACAAGTCTTAAAGTTCAAAATACTGCCCCCTTGAATTCCTGAAATTCATACAAGGATCACTGTTGCAGTAGCCTAAGCTGTTTGGATATTTACCCCCTGCATCGGACAGCTTACCAAAGAATTGAGTGTTTGCCCTGCACTCCCATCTGCCAGGAGTCTAGAGGCACTCTCTATAAAAGGCAGTTTGAGCACCAAATTACTTCAGAGGTTTTTGCTGCTGAAGTGACAGCAGACCCTATGATCTTGTCATTCAGCTACCGGTCCTTCAAGAACTGGATAGATAATTCCCCACTGGGGAAAGCCTTCCTATTTTATTACTTTTATGAGTGAAAGTTGTACTTTATGAAACAAAGTAACTTGGGCTGTTAATGCCCTGTGACAACGATGTTAGGTTAGTGTAAACTTTTTGTGAGGAAAAGTTTAATTTTTAACTAAAACTTCATGTGAAGTTTTGTCACAGGACATGATATTTTGCTTGTGAGAGATTTTCACTAGTTTACTTAGGTTAGAACCACTTGATCTGATGCTATCCGTGTGATTATTGGTCATGGATGGGTCTTGGATTTGACCTCGGATCCGAGCCAGCAACTGAAAGGGACCTATCCAGAGCTCAAGCTCCTCCCCTTCCCAAGATCCCTTGCTACCCATAACTCTCCGATCTTGTTTGCTGCGATTTCACTACGGACGTGTATCCTGCAGCTCAAAGCTTCCTTTTTAAGATAAGTAAACCTGTTTTCCCTTCTTTTCTGAGGTTTTCTCTCTCTTTAGAATAGTCTTCCCTTTAACTTAGTCTAGCTAGGTTTCCTCCCCCTCCTGGTAGCGTCTTAGGCTGTCTTCTTTAAACCGCTCCCTGGGTTCCCACGCTTTACTCCCAGGTCCTTTGGGTAGCTCTTACATTTCCCTGCCCTCCCTGTTAAGCTGACCACCCCCTTATTTTGTGTACTGGGCAGATGGTGGGTGTGTGAGCGTAATGTCTGAAAAGCCCTTTGGATTTAAAAGACGTTCCTCATGCAGTTGGAAAATGCTCCATTCTGACTCGCACAAGGAATGTGTCTGCTGCCTGGGAGAACTTCACCTGGAAGTTGAATGTGACATTTGCACCGGATTCAGCCCCAGGGCTCTCCTGGAATGCAGGAACAAGCTCCTGCCTAAGGGGCTTACTAATGGGGTCCTCTCGTCCCCCTTCCAAGCCTCCCTCCGATGGCAAAAGGAAGTCTTCTTCCTCCAGGGATTCTCCCACCAAAAAAGCCAAGGCTCTCGGATCAAAGTTCTCCATTTCCGAGTCTAGACTGCTTGACTTCGGATCTGGACTCTTCTGCTTCGAGAGCCCCAGCTCCTTCTGTTGGATCCGAGACTTCGGAGTCTCAGAGATCATAGGATCCGACTAGACACAGCCTGCCTTTGGATCTGACCCACTGATCGGATCCATCCACGGCTCCAATTGCTCCTTCGGATCTGATGGTTTTGTCTGATCCAGTTATTATTGAGATTTCCCCCTCCAGATCCAGGAGCTCAGATCCAAAGTGCACAAGTCAATCTCCCTCCTGAGACTGCAGGCATTCAGCGAGGTTAGGACATTTCTCTGTCTCTTCCAGATCCACAAGGAGCTTGCTCCCCTCAGACATGGAAAGGATGATGATGAGCTTTCTCAAGGCCCAAATCTAGTTGGTCTTGTTGCCATCCCTAGCTCAGTTGCCAAGGGGATCCTCTTCATCTGCGGGACTCCTCTTTGCTTTGTCTGACCCATCTGGGTTTGGACCCTCAGGATCAGAGCATTCCCTGTGAGAGGCTGGCTGTGTCTGGCATATCTTCCCTTCCCACACTGTCAGAGTCCCTGGCGGGCTCAGTTACGTTGCCCTCGGAACTGTCTGCACCTCGGCCCCAAGAGGTCTGTGCTGTTTCCCGGGGGGGGGTCGGGCCTGGTGTTTTCCGACCCTTCCCTCCTTCTAAGGGCCTCTGCACTGGATAGCTCGGGAACGATGATATCTGGAGTAATTTGTGCTGTGTCAGGGTCCCCCCTTCTGTCCCTTGCGGCTGAGCCATTGGGGGGGGGGAGCTTCATCCAGCCCATTGGCCTTCCAGATGGTAGAGAGGACATTCTCTGGCTGGGCAGCTACCTCTCCTTCAGCTCTAGGTCCTCCCCAGCCCCTCTCAATGTTAGGCAGCAGGACCTCATCATCCTTCCAGGGTCAGCCCTCCCGTGAGCACCTTCAGGTAAGCATTTCACCCCTCGGGGTCTATACCTCTTCCAAGTCCTCCCCAGAACCCACCGTGGAGGAGCCTCCTTGGAAGAGGATGTGCAAGAGGAGGCACTTGGACTCCCGTAGAGAGTCCCACACTGAGAACATGGATTTCAAGGAAGGAGACTGGTCCCTCAGATTTCCGTCTGAAGAAGTGTCCTTTGGAGACATCCTCGAGATCCTAAAACAAAGAGGCAGCTGGTCTACCCCTGCCTCATCTTCAAAGCAATCCATGTTTTTCACGGCCTTTGGGATGGGCCCATCTTCTACCTGGATGTTTCCCCCTGCCAATGAGCCTGTACAGCTCATCACCGACAGGGTGTGGAAGAAGCCGGACATAGTGGAACCAGTTCCCAAGAAGGCTGATAAGTTTTAAAGTCCCCCCAAGGATAAGGCCTTTTGGAGCAAGGGCGTCCCCGTTGATGCTATCATGGTGGCTGCAGCTACTACAAAGCAGCTCGCTGAGCAGAGCTCCACAGTCCATCTCCCGAACATGGAGTCTCGGGCAATTGACAGTTTTGGGAAGCATGTGTTTGCCTCAGTTACATTCAGATTAAGAGCAACCAACTACATGGCACACACCAACTGACTGCAAAGGGATTTGGTATTGGAGCTCTCCACTTCCGTTTCTGAGTTGCTGCCTCTGGAGAGTCTTAAATTAGTCTCTCTGAAGCTGTCCACTACAACCTCCCTGGCTAACGGTTTGATGAGGCTGATCTCCAATGCGGTGGAGGCTACCTCTCGAGCATCAGGCGTGGGTATTGCCATTAAGGGCCACACCTGGCTTCACCTTTACGGGTTTGTGCAACCCTTTAAGGGGTCCTTCACTAGCACCCCTTTTGACAGGTCTACCTTGTTTGGTCCTTCCGTCAGAGACTTTGACCTGCAGAGAGGAGAAAGGTAGGACTCTGTCCATGGTGGGGCCCAAGTTCTCTAAACCCCAACAATGCTTTTCCAAAAATCAGAGGGGTAGTAAAAAACTTTCGCATGTCTCAGTCTTCCTTCCAGGATGCTCCTCGGGAATCCTCTTCCTCCAGCCGGAGCAGGAGATTTGACAGCAGACTCTTCCAGCGGCAGAGGGGGTTCTCAAAACCAGGGCTCCCGGGAATCCTTCTTGGAGAAGGCCCCTCAGCGCTCCTGAAGTTCTGCAAGTATGTCCTGCCCTGGAGGCAGTTGGGGGTTGACTCTCCCTCTACCCATTAGCATGGACAAATATCATCTCAGATCAGTGAGTGTTAAAGATCATTTCCGGGGGGTTACTTCATACCCTTTTTTCAGCCCCCTCCTCTTCAGAAGTCTCTCCTGGACATTCCACCCCAACAGAGAGAGTTGGCCTTTCTCGAGGTCCAAGACCTTATTCAAAAAAAAGCCATCCAAGAAGTCCCAACAGGACAACGAGGGTCCGAAACTTACTCTCGCTTCTTTTTGGTGCCCAAGAAAAGTGAGGACCTGCATCCCATTTTCAGCCTCAGCGAACTAAACCTGTCAGTCAAGAAGTCCAAGTTCCGGATGGTCACTGTTCAGTCCATTCTGCCACTTCTGTGTAAGGATGACTGAATCTGGTCAGTAGATCTCAAAGGCATACGTACTGTCATATCAAAATTTACAGACACTCCAGGAGATATCTGTGGTTTCGTCTAGGGGCCAAGCTGTGTCAGTTCAGAGCCTTGCCCTTTGGACTCACCACAGCCCCCCAGGTGTTTAACAAATGCACGGGAGTGTGGCAGCTCATCTCCGTCTACAAGGCTTCCAGATCTTCCCGTACCTGGACGATTGTCTCTTCATGGCCCCCATGAGGCATCAACTCACTATGGCCACAAATTATACTCTCAGCCTCTTTCAGGATCTAGGCATCACATTCAACCTGCCCAAATCCCATCTTTCCCCATGTCGGAACCTGGACTTTATCGGGGTTCTTCTGGACATGGTGTCAGAGACTGCAGCACTTCTCCTACGTAGAGTTTAGATCATTCAGGACCTTGTCCATCAGTTTTTGGATCTGGATCGCCCCAAGGTCCACTTGATCTTGCAAGTGGCAGGCTCAATGGCGGTGGCGATCCAGTTAGTGTCTCTCGCCAGATATCATATGAGAGTTCTGCAATGGACCCTAGCAGTACAATGGTCAGCTCAGTTTCATCCCATTTCCATGACCAGCAGGATCTCTCAGGTGTGCAGACACCATCTTGCTTGGTGTTTCCAAGCTCAGGACCTCATACTAGGCAGACCCTTCTGTCTTCCCCAACCCAAGGCCACAGTGACCACAGATGCCTCCCTGTTGGGGTGGAAGGGCATTTTCAGGGAAAGATGGTTCAAGGCACGTGGTCCCCCTTAGAGACCAAATTGCACATAAATGTCCTGGGGATGAGCACAGTCCTTCTGACGTTGCAAGCTTTCCAGAAGTGTCTCACTGTCTCTTGACTATAGCAGTTCAAACAGACAACATGGCTGTAGTCTGATACCTCAACAACCAGGGGGGAACACGGTCTTATCCTGTGTGTGCAGCAAGGCCATGAGAATGTGAGAAAGGGCGATGTCTTCCAGGCACTTTCTTCTTGTAATGCACATTCCCAGCATTTCCAGCGTGTTGGCTGACAAGCTCAGCAGATGTATCCTGAGTCCTCATGAGTGGTCCCTGAATCTGTCAGTGGCATGTTGGATATTCGACCATTGGTGTCTCCCTTGCTGCGATCTTTTTGCCTCCCTGGATAACCACAAGTGGAGCAACTGCTTTGCCCTGATCCCCCCGACGGGGGAGTCAGCCAGGGATGCTCTGGTTCACAATTGGCCATCGGGACTTCTTTATGCTTACTCCCCTAATCCCCAAAGTCTTACAGAAAGCCCGTCACCTGAAGACTCCTGTCATCCTCATTGCCCCACTTTGGCCTCATCAGGCGTGGTTTTCCCTCCTTTGGTCTCATCTGAAATATCCACCCTGGATATTAGATCCCATTCCTGAACTCATTTCCCACCCTTGGAGGCTTACTCTTCCCAATCTCCAGTCTGTTTCCCTGACCGCATGGTTCATCTAGTTCCAGTGATTCTTTCCCAGTCCAGGTTCTCTTCTCTGGTTGAGTATTATCTTGTCATGCCAAAAACCTTCTACCAGGAAAGTATTTTCCAGTAAATGGAAGAGATTTTCCATTTGGGCTAAGCAATGCAATCTAGATCCGTTTTCAGCCCCTGTTCATGACATTTTGTTGTTCTTGGCCTCTCTCTCTCACCAAGGGGCCAATTTCTCTACAATCAAACTCCAGGTGGCGGTCATGTCTAGCTTCCATTTGAATGAAAGTCCCACGTTTTCTTCCAGGCTGTGCAAGGCCTTCCTGAAAGGGATCTTTCTCCTCAGCCCTCCTATCAAGGACTCTTTTCCTCCTTGGGATCTCATTCTGGTTTTGCAATCTTTGATGCAGAACCCCTTGGAGCCTTCAGCAACCTGTGATCTTAAATTCCTATCCTGGAAGATGGCCTTCTTGGTGGCTATTACTTCGGCCAAGAGGCTGTCGGAGTTGCTGGCTCTCAACATTAAGCCCGCTTTCATGGTGTTCCACAAGGATAGGGTGTCTCTTGGGACCAATCCTTCGTTTGTCCCTAAGGTAGCTTCAGAAGCTAATTTTAACCAATCTGTACAGCTTCCTGTGCTTTTCCCCAATTTTTCTAATAAAGGGGAAGAATATACATTGCATTGTTTGGATATCCATAGATGGTTATGTTTTTATCTTAAGAGAACTGAAAAGATGTAATGGGATCCTATCTCGCCTACCTTCATAACTGATGGGCTCGGAGCCGATCCATCGGCTCCGACTCGGCCAACTAGTACACTAGAACAAAGTCTCTTATTGGCTGGGCTACCCTCTATCTCAGGATGCACCACACCTGCTTTCCCAGATCTCGTTTGCCGCTTTACAAGCTAGACGTGGTCTCGACTTGGCTGGAGCTAAGTGTATTTTCATTACCTTTTTTCTGGTCTTTGACCTTGGGTTTTCTTCACAATTTAATACAACAGCTGTTTTAACGGCTATTTTGTGTTTTTTGTTGTGTGAGTGATTGACTGTTATTACTGATACTTGTATATCGCTGGTCGGGCGAGGCCCGTTTAAGTTAGAGGGCCTTTGCCCTTCTTAGTGGAGTGTCTGTGTTATTATTTCCCTTTTTTCTTCTGGGCAAAGCCCGTTTAAGTTAGAGGGCTTTTGCCCGTTGTTGTCGTGTTCTTTCCTGATTGTTATTTCTCTTGTGAGGTAAATCTCTCTCTGGAGAGCTCGTGCCCTTTTTTCTCGCGCTCTAACAGTTTGGTGTTCTTAGTCACTTCTGTTCTTGGCGCAAAATTTGGGTTTTCAATAGTGTTATTGCATAGTGTATAGGCATGTCTAAAGAGCAAAAATCAGGGTTCAAAAAGTGCACTAGGTGCAATTATAAAATGTCTATTACAGACAGTCATTCTATATGTGTATATTGTTTAGGACCTAAACATTTGCAGGAGACATGTAGTGTGTGTCATGCTTTTTCTTCTAGGGTTCTTCAGGAGCGAAAAAAATAAATTGATCTTGAAGGGTCTTATTAAGCCCTCTTTTGAGGAAGCTTTGGATTCATCTTCTACTGCTTCTAAAAAGAAAAGGTCGTCGGCTCCGACAAGCCCGTCGGAACCGACTGCTAAGAAGCATAAGTCGACCTCTTCTTCTTCGGCTCCACTGACTTCGGAGCCGAGGGTCGAAGGGTCTGCCTCGATGCCTCTTTCCTCGGCTCCATTAGTTTCGGAACCGCAGGTTGGAGTATCGAGAGGCGAATCACCCCCATCGGTCCCGATGGTTTCGGAGCCGGTGGAGGTGTGCAGCTCAGACTCTTCCCCCTCGGCTCCGAAAGCTCCTTCGGCGCCGATCCTTATTCGTGCTGTGCCGGATCCGGCGCCGATAGTGTTGGAGCCTTTTCGGAGCCGGTCCCCTACATTGTCTGAGCCGAGAGGAAAGTCGTCTCGACCCTTGTCTACTTCCTCTAAATCCTCAAAACTGTCGGATTCGGATTTGGATAGGGTTATTCAGAGGCTTTTCCAGTCTCCATTTTTTGCACAAATGGTCTCGGCTCCGGCCCAGTTGGCTTCGGAGCCGATCCCCCCTCCGAAACACTCGATTCCTCCTCCAACCTCCTCGGAGCCGTTGGAGTCGGTGATGGTGGAGCAAGGCGGAGCCGTACGGTCGGAACCGAGACCTCCTCGAGGTCTATCGGCACCGACCATTGTTCCTACCCTGTCCTCGGGTTCAGGGTTTGGTACTGGGACTTCCTCAGCCGGGGCCGAGGGGAACATCTTGGGACTGGGTGCCTCGGTACCTAGTCTTCCCCTCGGAGCATCGGCTGCCGGAATTCCTAGTACCGTCGTGGCCTCTCGGCCAGTGATCTCCATGGAGTCTGGAAGGTCCTGCCTTTGAGGCCATGAGGAGCGCGCTGGCCATATCCTTGCCGGCTCAGCAGGCTTCCACCTCACCATCCCTAGACCTGGAGACTGGTGCTTCTGCCGTACTGCAGTCCCATGACAGCGGGGCCCCAGGGCCTGAGGATACCCCCGTCGGGGGTTCCCTTCTTCCGAGGGGGTCCGTCCGAAACTGCTTCGGATGAGCCTCCACGGAACAAATTGTGCAAGAGGAAGCACGTAGACTCCCAAGATGAGTCTGTCACATCGGACACTGACCTTGATGACGCGGAAGGGTCCCCTAAATCATCTTCGGATGATGTCTCTTTCTCGGATATCCTTGAGATTCTGAGACAGAGAGGAGATTGGCAGGCCAAAACCCCTTCCGCTGAAGAGTCAGTCTTCCTCAAGGCCTTCGGGGCCCAGCCCTCCGCCTCCTGGGTGTCTCCGCCCTTCGATGAATTGCTTGATTTGGTTTCTTGAAGGGCTTAGGAACACCCTGATTCTGTGGAACCGGTGCCTGCAAGACTGAATAAATTTCTTTCAGCCCCCCCTCAAAAGGAATTTTTAACAAAAGGAGTTCCTGTAGATGCAATGGTGGTGGCATCTGCCACACAGCAGGACGTGGCAGAGGCTTCAACGTCTATCCACCCTCCTAATAAGGCTTCCAGGAGTATGGATAGGTACGGGAAGTGTACCCTTTCTTCAGCGGCCTTTACTTTATGGTCGCTGAATTACTTATGTCATTTTACTAGGCTCCAAAGGGACCTCCTTAAAGAGCTAAGTGAGTCCCTCACAGGTAATCTACCTGAGGCGCTAGCCCACACTGTTGGCGCCCAGATGACTACCTTATTTTCCATTGTGAACTCGTCCATGAGGCTCATCTCGTATGCGGCTGAAGGGGCGAGTAGAGCAGCGTGAACAGGCGTCGCCCTCAGGAGACATGCCTGGTTACGCTTGTGTTCATTTGCGGAGGCCTTCAAGTCTTCCTTCGACGCCTTTGATGGGTCATCTTTGTTTGGACCCAAGGTGAAGGACACACTGACTCGGTGCGAGCAGGAGGGCAAGACCTTGACTGCCGTTGGGGCCCGGTTTTCCGCTCCCTCTAGGCCTTACCCCAAGGCCCAGAGAGGAGGGAAAATGTGGTTCAGGAAAACTCAGAGGTCTTTCCCTACTCCACCCAGTGATCCCCCCTCTAGAGGCGGGGGGGGGAATTCAGGAAGACGCCGCCCCAGAGGCGGCAGAGGCCCCCGTAACTCTGGAGACCGCAATTCCTTTCGTGGTTCTTCCTACACTCAACGTCCCTGAGTTGGTGCCCGACTGTGCATCTCCGGAGCCAGTCGGGGGTCGTTTTGCGGAACACCCACAAGCTTGGGAGGCTATTACCAGCGATCAGTGGGTGCTCCGGATTATAACCGGAGGCTGTCTCATTCCCTTCATCAAGCCCCCCCTTCCCTTAAGGGAAATCCCGGACGTGCCACCCAGTCAGTGGGATCAGGCAGCAATAGAGGTTTCAAAGCTGCTAGAAAAAGGAGTCATCCAGCCTGTCCCCACCGATCAGATCGGATCAGGAACTTACTCAAGATTATTTTTGGTGCCAAAAAAGACAGGGGACTTCAGGCCAATTTTGGACCTCAGTTCATTGAATCGTTTTGTGAAAAAGTCCAAATTCCGAATGGTCACCCTTCAGTCCATTCTCCCACTATTGGAGAAGGATGTCTGGATGTGCTCCATAGATCTCCAGGACGCTTACTATCACATTATGATAGGTCAAGAGTCCAGGAGACATTTACGCTTCCGCCTGGGAGACAGTCATTTCCAGTTCCGAGCACTGCCCTTTGGTCTCACCACAGCCCCCAGGGTGTTCAACAAGTGTCTGGCAGTGGTGACTGCTCACCTGAGAAGTCTAGGATTCCAAGTGTTTCCATATCTAGACGACTGGCTCCTTACTGCCACCTCCAAGCATCTACTATTTCAGGCGCTCATGGCCACGGTCACCTTGGGCCGTTTCCTGGGAATTACTTTCAACTGGCAAAAATCTGTACTACAGCCATCTCAGCGTATTACCTTTATAGGCGCAGAGTTAGATACAAAAAGGATGCGCGCCTTCTTACCGGCAGCAAGAATTCAAGTTTTGCAGAACCAAGTCAGATCCTGCCTCCCCCTATCAAGAGCTCCGGCCCATCTGATTCTACAGGTGTTGGGCTCGATGGCATCAACTATACTCCTAGTCCCCTTAGCCAGACTCCACATGCGGGTGCTGCAATGGCTTCTGTCAGTTCAATGGTCCTATCAGGAACTCCCCTTGAACCACTTAGTTATGATTACGGAGAGTTGCCGTCGAGATCTGCGTTGGTGGCTCCTCCAATCCAATCTCGACCAGGGGCGACCCTTTATTCCTCAGTCTCCCGTTGCCACTGTGACCACGGACGCCTCCCAGGTAGGGTGGGGGGGTCATTACCTGGACAGGTCTGTCCAAGGCACATGGCAACTCCAGGAAGTGCATTTGCACATCAATATCCTGGAGATGAGAGCAGTACTCTTGGTACTACAAGCTCTCCATCACGCTCTCCCGCAAGGTCCGATTGCTATCCTATCCGACAACATGTCGGTGGTTTGGTATATAAACAAGCAAGGTGGGACCAGGTCATACCCACTGTGCAGAGAAGCCATGAGACTTTGGCACTGGGCGGTAGCTACCAACCGCTTCCTAATGGCAACGCACATACTGGGGAAATCCAATGTGATTGCGGACAGACTAAGCAGGACCATCCTGTTACCCCACGAGTGGTCCCTCAACCAAAGAGTGGCTGCGAAAATCTTCACCAAATGGGGTCTCCCTTGCTGCGACTTGTTTGCCAGCCCCCACAATGCGAAGTGCAGAGAGTTCTTCACTCTGATCCCCTCTCAGGGACAGATTCCCAGGGACGCTCTAACCCACATTTGGCCCCCCGGTCTCCTTTATGCCTTCCCTCCGGTTCCCCTCTTGCCGAGGGTGATACAGAAGGCAATTTACCTGGAGAGCGAAATGATTTTGATTGCCCCGCACTGGCCTCGTCAGGTTTGGTTCCTCTTCCTTCGGAGGTATGCGGTAGAAGGTCCATGGTTTCTGGACCCGATGCCGGACCTGTTGACTCATCAGTCAGGACAGTCTCACCCATCTCTCAGGTCCTTGAGGTTGGCGGCATGGTTACTCCGCTTCCATCCTTAGTCCGAGACAATTCCCTCTCTCCGGAGGTGATCCACATATTGTCTTCCTCTCACAAACCTTCCACTGTCAAACTGTATTCCAGCAAATGGAAAAGGTTCGCCTTCTGGGCTCAGCAACGAGGTATAGACCCTCTTACCGCCCCAGTTTCGGAGGTCTTGAATTTCCTGGCCTCTCTTTTTCAGTCGGGCTCTTCAGTTTCCACGATTAAGGTTCAACTAGCGGCTATCTCTAATTTTCATGCTTCCTTTGAACCTTCATTAATGTCTCACAAACTTTGCAAGTCTTTCCTTAAAGGAGCATGGCTCCTTAGGCCCCCAATATCTCATCCTGTTCCCCCTTGGGACCTAAATTTGGTTCTTGCTGCCTTAACTGCCCACCCTTTTGAACCAGCTGCTACCTGCGATTTGAAATTTCTGTCCTGGAAAACCGCCTTTTTAGTGGCCATAACTTCGGCCAGGCGGGTTTCAGAGCTTCAAGCTCTTTGTTCTGATCCTCCTTATTTGATATTTCACAAACATAGAGTGTCCCTGAAATTAAATCCTCCTTTTACCAAAGGTAGCTTCTTCTTTCTGCATTCAACAGGCTCTAGAGCTCCCTGTATTTTTTCCCGAGTTTTCCAATAACGCAGAATATATCCTTCATCAGTTGGATGTCCATAGACAACTGCGTTTTTATTTGAATAGAACTGCTCAGATGCGGAAATCAAATCAACTGTTTGTTTCCTTTGCAATAAACAAATTGGGTCAACCAGTAGCTAAAACCTCCATAGCTAAATGGATTAAAGATTGCATCTCTTTCATTTATTCACAGGCTAACAAAGAGCTTCCCTTTCCAGTCAGGGCTCATTCTACCAGGGCAATGGCTACTTCTGTAGCTTTTCACTCCAAATTATCAATAGATGATATTTGTGCTGCGGCTACCTGGACTTCTCCGCACACTTTCATTTCTCATTACAAGCTAGATGTGGTTTCTCGAGGCAGGGCTTCCTTTGGTTCCACAGTTCTCAGGAGTGTTTTCCAATGAGCCACCCGGGATTTAGGTGCTAGGGACGCTGTCCCATCAGTTATGAAGGTAGGCGAGATAGGATCCCATTACATCTTTTAGTTATGTACTTACCATAACTTCGGATGTATGGGATCCATCTCGCCTACATTCATACGTACCCACCCTCCTTCCCCCTTCCACTCGGATTTAGAGGAAATGTAGTTCCATTTGGAGATCTTCTCTTGAAGAACTTGGTTGTAGTAACTACTATTTTTTCTGTGTTTGCATGTAAGTATGAAAGCGAACAAACAAGATCTGGGGAAGCAGGTGTGGTGCATCCTGGGATAGAGGGTAGCCCAGCCAATAAGAGACTTTGTTCTAGTGTACTAGTTGGCCGAGTCGGAGCCGATGGATCGGCTCCGAGCCCATCAGTTATGAATGTAGGCGAGATGGATCCCATACATCCGAAGTTATGGTAAGTACATAACTAAAAGTTTTGGAAGTCTGATCAGCTCTTCATTGCCTTCTCTCAGGCCAGGAAAGGTCAAGCAGTTTCCAAGGCATCTATTTTGCATTGGATTGCCAGCTGTATTTCTTACATTTATGAAAGCAGGCACCTGGATCTTTCCGGATCAGTTAAAGCTCACTGTATTAGGGCGGTAGCCACATCTTTTGCCTTCTTCGCAAAATTGTCTTTAGAAGAGATTTGCGCCATGGCTAGTTGGTCTAACCCCCACACCTTTGTTATGCATTATAAGTTGGATTTGATATCTAGGAGCAGGTCTTCCTTGGTTCCTGTGTGCTCCGGCATATCCTTCCCTGAGCCCTCCCAGGGTTCATAGGAGCTGGGGAATCTAACCCATCCGTGTTCAATAATGACACATATAACATCAGATAAAGAGTTTTGTACTTGCCATAACTTGGCATCTGTTATATCCGGTGTCATTATTCATCACATTCCCACCCTCCTTTCTCCTCCTGAAGGTTTGGTAGATATGGAGGGATGTCTCCTTTTTAGCAGGTTTTCAGTTTTATAGGCAGTTTTTCACTGGCCCTTTTTCTTTCTATCCAGCAAACTTGATCTGATGGTTGTGGGTAGCAAGGGATCTTGGTAAGGGGAGGAGCTTGAGCTCTGAATCAGTCCTTTCAGTTGCCGGCTCAGATCCAAGACCCATCCGTAATGAATAGTGTGACTGGATAGCACAGATTCCAAATTATGGTAAGTACATAACTTTTTTTTCTGCTGCTGCTCTCATTACTAGCTCTACAAGACTGTACTACCAGCATTTAAGGTCTCATTTCCAGGTTACTGATGGAGCAGTCATCAGTCACTTCATTTCTTCCCTTCCCAGTGCACGAAAAAAAAAAAAAACATAAGGAGCCTTCAAGGGTTAGTCCAGCTCTTTGTTTGCCTCAGAGAGAGAGAGAGAGAGACTTTTGTCATTATCTGGGAAAGAGCTTGGTAAAGGGCCTTCACTTGGCAAGGATGGGGTAATGGATTGTAGGTTTATTGTGCCTAGCGGCCAGGCATTATTAAGGAAGAATGTGCTTAGTGATGAAAACTTCATTCACCTGTTTTTATTTCCATGGACATGGAAAATTTACCTGGATTTGCCAAGGAATTGGTTACTGCTTTTTCCTCATCTTCTCAACCTACTGGAAATAATAAAGATTTCCTTCTCATTCTGAAAGGATTTTCCAGTCAAGAGTAGTCACAATAAAGATTTCCTTCTCATTCTGAAAGGATTTTCCAGTCAAGAATAGTCACTGCAGGGAGAGGGCAATACCTCAGAGGGTTCTTCTCACTCTTGAGCATTTTGATTTTGGGGACAGTATTGCTTCAGATTTTCCTGGTGAAGACATTTCCTTCACTGAAATTTTATCCGGCATGAAAAAAGGTCTTTCAGTGAGATAAGAATGAAATTCCCGTGGCACAGCAAATGTGTTGATTTGATGCAGATGCCTAAAGTTGCATTCCTCCCTCCTGTATTGCCTGCATAAGAGAATGTTTTTCAAGGGTTCCTGATGGGCAGCTTTTGGTCTGCAAGATGTATGACAGATTAAATATGGTCCCTCAGACCCATAAAGTACCTCTTCTCTAATCTTAAAGCAAATCCAGTAGTCATTTTTGTAACCACATCTGCTGCCAAGACGGTTGTAGCTACTAATCCCTATCTTATTGGCAAAGATTGGAAAGCAGTGGATAAGTTAGAGGAGGAAAATCATTCTTCTATTACTTAAACTTTTAAAATTTTCAACTGTTAGGCTCAAATATTAAATTTTTTTTGTCTTTTGAAGAACATACAGAAGTTAATGGGTTAAACATCCTTCTTCTGAGGTAAATAATTCACTAAATTCATCAATGATAGTTGCTTCTCAGGTGAGAAAAATGTTTTAAAATGTGTTTATGATGCAGCTGATTCTTCCTCTAGGGTTTCTGCATCTGAACCAGTTTTGAGGAGACTTGCCTGACTCCATAATCAAAACCTTTCTGGGGATGTGAACTTTTGAGAATTTAATTTTCTCTGAGATGATGAGGAGGAAGAGGGTCAGAAGGGACCTTCTGCAGCTATAGTGCTAAAGAAGGGTGATGAAAGTTTATTTTTAAAGAAAAGAGTGGAAGCTGAAAAAAAGAAAGTAAAAGCCTTCATATCTCAGAGACAGCCTCCCAGTCTGCATGACTATGTTCAGGTACATACCCCCCCCCACACACACACACACACACACACACACACACACACACCACAATCTTTCTGTGTTCCTGAAGCAACTTCTTCCTTTTTGGCATCAGATAGTCACAAACAGTTAAGTTCTGACTGTAATCCAACAGGGATAGTCTTGGTACTGAGAATCCCTTTCACCGGATTCCACTTTGCACAGGGAATGAAATTTCTTTTCTTTTCCTCCAATTCTGCACAACATACTGTCTTAGGGAGTCATAGAACCAGTGCCTGTCTTGTATCATAGACAAAACTTATTAATTAATCGAGGCTATTTCTAGTCCCCAAACCAGAAGGATCCTGGAAGCCAGTGGGAGGTCTTTCAGCTTTAAGCCTTTTTATCAAGATCCTGAAGTTTAAGATGTTATCACTTCAAAATCTTGTACTTTTGATACTTCATCTAGCTGTTCTGGTAAAGCTGGGCTTAAAGGATGCCTATCATCACATTGTTGTTGCTAAGCATTTTTTAAGATTTGCTGTGTCAGGCTCACATTGTCAGTTCTCCGTTTTAATATCTTTTCATATTTGGATGATTATCTTATCTTTGCAGACTCAATTTCATCTATCAAGAGTCTCTAGCAGCTGTTTGGGGTCTTGTACTCAAGTTAGGGGTTTCATATCAATTTGCAGAAGTCTACTCTCATCTTGTCTCACAGAATGATTTTCCTGGAATTTGTTACATTTGGCCTTGGGAAGTGCCTTCCTTCCTGTAGACAAAATAGATAATGTTTCAGCAGTTTTTCCTTGCATAAGCTAAACATTTACAAGGAGTTTTACAGGATTCTAGTTTTTGTGGCATCTATGAAAATCATGCTGCCATTTTCCAGACTACACATGAGGAAAATACAGTGGTACCTCAAAATCAGTCTGTACTCAGCATCTACAGCTTTTGACTTTTCAGATTTCAGTTCTGGGATTTGTAGGGAGATTGGATGATGGAGTGATCAGATAATTTGCAATCCAGTCTTCCATTTTCCCTTCCAACCCTCCTCTATTCAGTTACCACAGACGCGTCAGACAAGGTGTGCTGATTGGTTTCAAAATGGGTAAAAGTGTAAGCTCTGTGGGACCCAATGGGTAGACAGGAACACATAAATGTCAGAGTAATGTTAGGTGTCAACAGCATACCTCAACTTCTTAGAGCAAGAAATCTGGACAAAGTCATAAGTAAAAGTGGGATAAAGGCCCAAAAATAGGGATGATTTTTTATATATTGCTAAAGACATAGAAAGTTAATAAAATAAAAGGTTTTGCATTAGCATGAATTTTCTGAAGGATATGAAGTCTGAAACTCAAATGTATGTCATTATTTTCGTACTTCAATCTTTAATGATTTGCTACTTATTTGTCTGAAAACCATAATTTTGTGAAAAACAGGCCAAAAATATTTGGCAAAAATCTGTACAGTTGAGAGGTATGTCAGCGTTTAAGGCCTTGAAACATCTCTGGTCCCCAGGACCTTTGCAATTGTTCATAGACGACACTACAGTGATTTGACGCTTAAAAACAAGGTGGTACCAGATTTCACCCTCTGTGTAGAGTGGCAATGATAGCCTAGGAGGTAGCAGTTCCTTTACTGCAGACAAGCTGAGCAGGACCAGGTAGAATGCTCACATATGGAAATTTCATCCTGAGGTCTTTCAAAAAATGATCCGACTATGGGTAACACCTCATATATATGTTTGCCTCTTCTCAAAACAGACTACTAAAGAAGTTTTGCTCCAGGATTCTTTGCAGTCAGGTCTGGAAGACAAATGCTTTGTCATTCTCATGTATGTGAAAGTTCATGGATGCTTTTCCACTGATTACCAAGGTTCTTCTAAAGATGCAGAATGTGGTGACTGTCTTCTGGACAAAGCAACAGTGTTTTTTCCTTCTTTCCAGACTGATCAAGGGCACTTAGCACAAACTTCCCCAAGACTAGGTTTACTGAGGACATCCAGCATGTCCTAAAGGAGGTGAAAAGGCATGCTATTAAGATATCATGTATGGGTAAGTGGGAAAGATGTTCTAGTTGGCACCGCTGAAAGAACCCAGGACCTTTTTCAGGCTCTGTAGCTCCTGGTTCTTAATTTTTTGTGTAAGTTACTGTTCAATGGTTTGTTCTACTCTACCGAGTTGCACTTGACAGCCATGTCTGCTAATCTGCTCTTAGTTCCACCCCTAAAGTTAAATAGTCTTTAAAAGAGTCTTGCATACTCAGCCACTTAGGAAACAGGTGACTTCATTGGAATCTTAATTTTGTGCTTGAAAAGATTATTCGGTTTCTGTATGAACCAGCTCATAAGGCTGATTTGTGATTCTTAACATGGAAGACTGTTTTACTTATTGCTTTGATGCTTGTTGGGCAAGTATCTAAGCTACAAGTACTTAGTGAGTCAACCCTGCCTAATTTTTCATAAGAACAGGGTTTCTTTGAGAACAGGTCCTACCTTTATTCCTAAACTCATCTCAGAGTTTACTTTAAACCAGACAGTTAATCTTTCCAAGTCTTCTTTCCTTATCCATAGAACAAGGGGGCAAGAATTCTTTACTCCCTGGAGGTACGCAGAAAGCTCAGGTACTACCTAGACCGTTCAGAAAAGATGAGCTGTTTGTCTTCTATGAAGATAAGAGGAAATGAAAATCTTTGACCAAGCTGACTATTTCTAGACGACTGTCTCATAGGTTTATAGTTCTCTACTTGGCTAATGACCACCAGGGCCATTATAAGCCTAACCGTTATGTCCAACCCAGTTGTGTCCCTGTGTATCATGAGCATTTAAGAGGTTGTATATTAGGAAGTTTCTAGAGATTATAGGGAGGTATGTTAGGACCTTACTGCTTGTCTCTGACTATGAGACATGAGGGCCAGATCTGGGTGAATTTCCGAGTTTCCATCCATTGGTCAAGGTTACGCTTAAATAGGGTTGGGGATGGACTCTGCTTCACATTAATGAGGAGCTTGTTCCAGAGTATGGGGATCCTTTCAGACACGCACGTCTCACCAACATTTCTTACTTATGTCACAAGCAAAATTTAAAACTTTGGATCTAGTAGTGATGCTGTTCGTTTTGCGGATGTGCAAAAGGTCCATCAGAGCTGGATCCAAGGATGTCTTCTATGCCATGCATAGATCGCCTCTTAGTAACCTGTAGAAGACAAGAGTATAGAGATAGGGCTGTAAGGAAATCCTTGTAGAACAATGAGTTTATACTCTGGATTCTTCTGGTAAGGATCTTTTGTGGAGTCAGGTTGATGCTGAAGGAGGAATTATACTCAATGGGTCTGGTAAGGGCTGAGTAAAGTGGCACTATGATTTCTTTGGACCTAGATGCTATGCCCTTACTTATAAGTTGGGTGACATAGAATGATTTCCCTACTTCCTTAGCCACATATTGGACAAAGACCAGATTACTGTGTACATATGTTCTCAGATCCCTGACTACTTGACCAATTTTTAGGGGTGTCTTATCAATGGAGAAATTAGCCTGGGTGGCATTTTCCTCAAAAGGTACTGTAATGTATTTCTTGGCATTGAGTTTTAGTCTGTGACTTTGGCAGCAGTCATTTGTCAGTGCTACATCCTCTTTATGATGTTTGTGCCATGGAGAGAATCTGTGATGGCTCCCTGTTTGCAGTCATCTGCAAACTCAGTCAGCCAAAGGCCCTTGACATTAGTCTTTACCTCCAAGAAGTAGATGTGAAATAGGAGCAGTCCCAGCACTGATTCCTGATGTACTCAGTTGGTGACCAGTCTCTTAGTGGAGGTGTTATCACCAGTCATGCCCTCCTTTGTCCTGTCTGTAAGCTAGCTGATAACCCAACATGTAGGGGTTTATGACCAGTTCAGTGAGTGTTGTACTGAGTGCCTTAACCAGTTTCAGCTAGGCGGTATGCAATTTCTCCCCTCATCCATTGCCTTGATGACCTTCTCAAAGAAGTGCACCAGGTTTAGTAGGCATGGTTTTCCCTTGACAAACCCAGAAGGGCTGGGTCCAGTATGTGAAGGTTGCCTATGTCTTTGTTCAGTTCCATGGTTTTGCATGTTGGGCTGGTCAGACACTTAGGTGTGTAGTTTCTGGGGTCATTTGATAGTCCACCCTTGTGAAGTGGGATAACTGTTGTAGTCCTTCATTCCTGTGGTACAAAGCTTGTTTTTAGGCTGTGGTTGAAAAGTGAATCAAATGGTCCTGATAGGTCATGTTTCAAGCTGTGTAAGAGGCATCGCAGGATATTGTTGGGGCTCGTTGAGGTAGTGTTGTTGACTTTAGCGAATGCGGCCAGGACCTGTTCCCTGGTAATAGTCTGAGGGGGTGTTATGCTAGTAGGTATTTCATGGAGGGAGACAGGAAGGACAGCCAGCAAACTTGCTATGTTTGAAGGTTGCACCATTGACCACCCATTCAGCACACTGATGTGTGCTGCCTTTGAGGTTTTGGACATAGCTTTAGAAGGCTTTGTGGTTGCCTTTAGCCTATGAGGCTATCTTGACCTCATAATGAGCATTGTTAGACTTCATTAGTCCTCTTAGTTTCATGATTAGTTTAATTAGAGAGCTCCTGTCATTATGGGAGTTGCTTTTCCTGATTTTGCCCATGACATTTTTCCTTTTGTTATGTACTATGTTAAGATTCCACAAGGGGAGTTTGTTTTGGGCTTGTAGTAAGACCAGCCTCTATACAGCTATTTACATGGTTGTACAAGAGACTCTGTGAGCAATTCTACATAGGTTGTTCTGAACTCTGGGGGTTGGGAGGTGCATAGAGTTTTAATAAACTATCGCTTAATAGGGTGTAGTTTGCATTGGAGTAGTTTCTAACTGTTGCAGGCTTTGCTGGGTTACTGAGCTGAATTTCATTTCAAAGGAAACAGATTTGTGATCTTACCTCACCAGTGAGGATGTGACACTTGGGGGGGGGGGGGGGTTGCAAACCTCTACCTTATTGGTGATTACCAGGTCCAATATGTTTGACCCTCTGGTGGATGTGTGCACCTCTGGTCGAGGGTATTTGTGTTTATAAAGTGTGCAGAAGTGTACGTTTCCCAGTCTATAGTAGAGTAGGTGGTCTCCCATGAATAGGGTATTTAGTTTAATGGTGAGTGTCTCCAGTAGGACTAGGTACGAGCTATGGGATTCTAGGTATATAGAGGGTGAACTGTTGCTTGCTAGGATATGGTATGGGACTTTGTCTATGCTGATTTGCAAGTGGATAGATTCCAGGGCCTTATCCTGTTTAACCAATGTAGAGTTATGCTTTTGCTAACATAGACTGAAACTCCTCCAGCTTTTGCCCCTGAATATGCAGCTGGTGGTCTAAATATGTGGAAGGCAGTAAAGCCCTGCACTGCTGGAGTACGTTCTGTGGATGTAAACCATATCCGTGAAATGGCACAGATGTCTAAATTCTCCAAAGTGAGGAGAGCTTGTAGAATGTGGAGTTTTTATTTTAGGCTCCTATAGCATTGAGCAGTAAATTGTTTGTTTCTTTGGGTTTTATTTGCTGTGTTGGTAGGTTTTGTCAATTTGGCATTGCCTAAAAAATGCTGTAAGGGATCGTTAAAGTTTTAGCCAGTATTTGGAACCCTAGGGGATACAGGTACAGACCATCCTTAGCAAAGCAACATAGTCTGTTAACCATGTCCTCCCATGCTGACAGATGTTGAATATCACTGGAAAAACACCAGAAACTAAGCCTATTATTGAAGTCAGTCGTGTTTTGTTCGTTAAGTGGCATCATCCTTGGTGAAGGTAGAATGCTGCTTAATGCAAGGCACATACAAGCCTGAGAACACATTCATAGAGATCTGCAGTGCCTCTCTTCATATTGTCCAGGGAAGTATGTCTCAGATCATTAACTCCCATATAGACTATGATAGAATCAAACTGGTACCTGGTGTAGTGACTTGTGCATAACTTAGTGGATCCTGGCTCCAGAAAATTCTGGCATCTGTGTGTCTTACAGTGAAGTCTGCTACAGCAAGAGTCCTGGTTAATGTACTGATTTGCCTTTTGGATTTTATTCTTTGGGCTCCATTTGGTATAGGAGTTTGTGTGCCGTCTGTTGTTTTTGGTGAGTGCTTTAGGGATTGCTTGAGGATAGGCATTTCCGGTTTCAGGCTTAGGAGGCCTTTGAGGTTTGAAAAGATTGATTTTTAGTGCTTCAGCATAGGTTGGTATGTGTGTAGTGAATGCAGTGCGTGTCTTCTTGACAGCTTTGTTTCTGTGCGAGTGTTTGCTTCCAGTGAAATTGTGTATGTCCATCTCTTGAATAGCGTGTTTGTTTTTTTAAGACTTAAATGGTTGTCTGTGAACATGAGACATTTGATGCAGTGTTTCAAGATGCCCATATCTACCAAGCTGTCTGTGGAAACATTTGGAAATTGCATGTCTAGGTTGTCAGGATCTGTATTTGTGTAGGCTACTTTAGGTTGTGGGCTGGATTATACAGAGGTCTGCTTGGGTGATCTCTGGGATTTGTCACTACACTAGGTTAGATTGTGCTAAGATTTGATAGTAGCACTGTTTAATGTTCAGACGAGCTGCTCTAAGCCTGTCTCCACACAGTGGCTTTGTTTTAGCCATACTAAGTTACAGGTTTTTGTTCCAAGGGAAGTCTTGTAGATAAAATGTACTTTCTGGGTGTTTGTGTCTGTGTAGGGCACTGCTAACCTCTTGATGTGATAACACCAGGGAAGATTGCTTATGAGTGTAATGCCACAACAAAACTACTATGACAAGACAATTTCAAGTATTAGGAACTTTTAGAATGATTTAATGGCAAAATCAACAAATAAAGCAAAAATAAAGCAGTATCATTGTAAACAGTTAACTGAAGTGCAAAACAATTAAATAAAACTCTTATCTGACCAGGCTTAACCCAGGACCCCCTCAGAGTCTGGAGAATGAAGCAGAGACAATTTATAGTTAGAGAGGTTTACACAAGTGTAATACTGGCTTGCTGGGTGGGCATTTAGTGTTACGTATATATGATGTTAATTGTTTTTATACTCGCTACTATAAGACACTTCGAAGCAGGGTTGCAACTCATTCAACAAGGGCATTGGCTTCTTCAGTGGCTTTCTGGAAAGGGGTGGATTTGAAATAGTCTAGAGGCAGCAATGTGGTCCTGTAAACACTTGGATAAAACATTACAAACTGTATTCCTTTTACAGGACCAGAACAGGCTCTGCCTTCTTTAACAAGAGACAACCAGAGAGATTCTGCTCCAGGTTTCCTTGCGAACAGTCCTGGAAGACAGATGCTTTTTCATTCCCTTGTATGGGAATCGTCCTGTATGCCTTTGCACTAATATCCATCATTGTAAAAATTCAGAAAGACTCCCTAAAGATAATTGTGGTGACCTTCTTCTGTCCCAGACAACAGTGGCTGTTCAGTGCATAGATCACTGTTGGGTGTTTAATGCATAGATCACTGTTGCAGTAGCCTAAGCTGTGTTTGTTTTACCCTGTGAATGGCCAGCTTGCAAAGCTAAAGGGTACTTTCCAAGTACTCCAACTGTTAGTAGATCAAGTGGGGTGCCATAAAAAGATAGTTGGAGCAAAAAAAGCTTCACAGGTTTTTTGCCACTTAAGAGCAATCATTTGGTGGATCCCTTATAATTATCAGTTGGTTAGCAATCCTTCAAAGCTAGGGAGATACTTTCCCTGTTGGGGTAAACCTTGCACAGATTTTTTTTTCGGACGAAAACTTGTGATCGGATGATGTCAGTTTTCATTCATCCTCATGAATGGGTTCCGGATCAGAGATCGGATCCAACTTGGTGGTTACTGCGGTTCATGGAAACATTCACACTCTCCCCTGCCCACAATACACTGCTGCACTGTCACCTCAGATCTCATTTGCCACTTTCACGACCAGATGTGGTTACTGAAGAGCTCTTGAGCATCGCTGTATTTTAGGTGATATTTACTTTATCTTTTATATAGACTACCTTCCTTTTTCCTTCTGAATCTCTCCTTGATCTTTGCATCTTTTTTTTTTGCCATATGCCATCTTAAAAATAAAAAAAAAGAAAAAAAGTTCCTTATTATCTGTAGATTAATGTGTGTACATACCTTTAAGAAGCTATCTAAGGGATTGCACAAGTGTTTAAATACTGAGCACTTGCAAGCCTAACTCCCATTTTGTAGTTAGCTGTTGAGATGTAAGCAATGTAAGCTCTGTTAACTAGTTCATTCATATTTAATGATGCTGCTATCCATCCTGATGTGTTTGTATGTATTAAAGCATCAGAACAAAACCCCAAGCCTTCTTGTTTTATGTGTTAGAGATGAACGAGCGACATAGTGCCAGAAGTGACATGTCTAAAGGACATGGTGTCAGAACCAGCATATCTAAAAGGACATGAGGTCAGAAATGGCATAGCTAAAACAATTTAAGGCACTTGTTTAGATGCTGGTGGAATATATAGGAGTGGATCATTCCCAAATGTGCAAGCCTCGCAAAACAGGAAACTAATTTCATGTATTAAAACTTGCTCAGCACTATTTCTTTTCGCATAATATGAAATGAGGCATACAGAATGTTCTAAATAATTTTTGTATAAACAGATATGTATTATATTGATAAAAATATTCAAATTACTATGGAAAATGTTTGAAATAAAGTCCAAATTGAATGTAACGAATAAAATAAAGGGAAATTACTGCATTTTTGCAAAGCATGTGTATTTTTCGTATTAAGCAAAGATATTCGAGTTATCAAAAGTGTATAAAGTGTTCACATGTTTGTGCAGTGTTACAATAAAGCTGTTTCACAAAGTATAGCCATTACAAGGCTTATTTCACAAAGTGCAGCTATTACAAGGCATATTTCGCAGAATACAGCCATTATAGAGCATATTTCATAAAATACATCAAATTGTGCATTTGAATGTTGTTACAAGCTCACGGAAGTTCATCTGTTTGGTCGTACATAATTACAAGGGTCATATTTTCACTATGTTTGTGGACATGCCAGACAGATTTCGAAAACCCAGAGCACTTGTGTTTGACAGTCATATTGCTGAGAACTGGAGAGTGTTTGAGCAAGAGTATGACATTTTCATACAGGCTACATTTTCTGATAAAGATGAGCATACAAAGCCATTTATTCTACTTAATTTAACTGGGTTAGAAGCCATAGAAAGGGAGCGCTCATTTATGTATGCACCTGTCATATTGTTGTACTGGCTGAGTCAAGGGAGGACCCAGAGTGCTTATAACATAAATTTAGAGAAATATGTAACCCCCAGACAAATGTTACTGTGGAAAGGCACTTATTTTACACAAGGGATCAAAAACCTGATGAAACGTTTGGAACATATATAACTGACTTGAGAAATAAGGCTAAAACGTGCAGATTTGGTGACTTGAGGGATGAGTTAATAAATGACAGACTTGTGTGGCATAAAAGATGATGCTGCGAGAAGGTTTTTGCTTTGTGACAGTGATTTAACTTTGAATAAGGCTGAATAAGGCCATTGAGATTTGTCCGATATACGAGCTTGCAGAAAAGCACACAAATATGCTTACAAATGAGAACAGCTCTAGAAGGCACAGTGATAAAGCTCATGTTGATAGTATTCAGCACGTTATTAAGAGAAACAGGCCCAAGCATATGTGTAGCCCCTTCAGCACTCACTGGTAAACCCCTGAACTTTCTAGCACATTCTGGACTTTGCACAGTCTCAGCGAAGCATAAGAGTGCATCAACAAACTCAAAGCATGGGCCCCAGCCTTGTTTCATTGCCAACTGTCATAATTGTGGTTGAAGTCATGAATCTAAAAGGGAAAAGTGTTTAGCTTTTGGTCAACAGTGTCACAAATGCAATAAATGGAATCACTTTAAAAGTTTTTTTAAATCAAAAGGCCCACATTCTTTTATTAAAAGGAAACATTTTAAGAAATGAGTTGATCAGTTAGGGTCTATATTACGAGATTGAAATCCCATTTCAGTCAACACCAGAAGACCGACACATATAGCGCGAACTACGGTAACGGCGAGCGTTCAAAACTGCGAAACACGAAATGTCATGGTTGGCCCGTCTGTGGTATAGCTCCGTAAGGTAAGTGTGTGACAGTTACGGACCTTAGGGTTAGGGTGTGGGTTAAGGTAAGTGCATAGATAGGTAATGTATGTAAGGTTTAGTGTAGGGTTAGAAGTAAGGTTTTGTTTACTGTATGTGTGTGGATTATTTGTTTTGTTTGGGTATATGTCTGTAGGGTAAGTGTGCTGCGATAGTTATGGACCTTAGGGTTAGGGTGTGGGTTAAGGTAAGTGCATAGATAGTAATGTATGTAAGGTTTAGTGTAGGGTTAGAAGTAGGGTTTGGTTAGTGTATGTACGTGTTTTATTTATTATGTTTGGATATGTAGTATGTAGTGCTGCGCGGTGGTGTTGGCCGACTTTGACGGTTTGAGATTTGAAAATTTGCGGTTTAGGAGGTTCTGTGTATTTGCGGTTCGGGCTGTGTGTGTCGATGTGGTGTTCGATTACGTAGTATAGACCCGATCAGTTAGACAGTGATAACCGTACTCTTTATGCTGATGGTGTGTCATTGCTTCAAGAAACAGTTAATGCAGTAGATTTAAGGGCCAAAAATTACGTATTTTGTACTGTTCAGATAAATAGTAAATCCATAGAGCTCAAAGTTGGCACAAGTTCCAAGTGCAGTATTATGTCGCAGAAACATTTGCCAGTGTGTGTAAAGGTGAATGGCCTGATTTTTAGCAAGGTGTGTGAAACTTGTTGCTTATGGAGGTGAAGAAATTCAACCCGAAGGCTCAGTGGTACTTTCATGTTACTCTGTTGGAAGGAGCTACGACTTATTATTTTATGTGGTTAAAAGGCACATTCAGTCATTACTAGGGCTTAGAGACAGTTTGAAAATGGGACTGCTTTCATTTAACAAGGAAAGCCACCAAGTTAGTTTAAAAGACCACAAGTCTAATTTTGCTCAGCACATTTTTTCTACCTATGCTGATCTTTTCCAAGACAAACTAGGCAAACTTCCAGTCGTGCACTCCATGAAGTTAAACCCAGAGATCAGTCCAGTTATCAGGCCAGCACACAAAGTTCCAATAGCCATACAGGACTGAGTCAAAGCAGAGTTAGATAAAATGGTGCGACAAGGTGTGGTTTGTCCAGTTGAAACTCCAACTGAATGGTTATCTTCCATGGTGGTATCTCATAAGGAAAGCTCAGCCGACATTAGAATATGTATTGACCCATGAGATTTGAAAAAAGCACTAAAAAGACCTCATCATACAATGCACACAGTTGAAGAAGTCACAACATTGATGCCAAATGTGACTATTTTTTTCTGTCTTAGATGCAAAGAGTTCATTTTGACAAATTCAGCTTGACAAGAAATCATTGTTGCTCATGACATTCAGTACTCTCTTTAGCAGGTACATTTTTTTGTGAATACCATTTGGAATAAATTCTGCAAGTGATGTCTTTCAGTGTGCAATGGAGAAATTTTTTTCTGGGTATTCTTGTGCTGTCATAGTAGATGACATACTAGTAGGAGGTCGTGATGAAGCTGAATTTGCCAAGAAACCTCAGAAAAGTTCTGGAAAGGGCATGTCAAGTGAATCTTAAAGCTCAACCCACACAAATGCAAATGCAGGCTTACAAGAAGATGTTTATGTTGATCATTTATTTAAGAGTACAGGCTGATGACCAGACCCTTCAAAACAAACAGCCATTCTTGAGATGCCAGCACCAGACAGTGTTCAAACCCTGCAACATTTTCTTGGCATGGTCAACTACCTAGGCAAGTTCATTCTATACTTGAGCCAACTTTCAGCAGTACTCAGGGAGGTGACACACAAAGATGTATCCTGGTCTTGGTTAGAGCAACACCAAAGAGTATTTGATGTCCTGAAACAGAGAATTGCAAGTCCACCAACTCTCCAATAATATGATATTCACAAACCAGTTACACTTTCCTGTGATGTGATAATTCAAAATTTGGACTTGGTGCAGTTATTCTACAAGATTATCAACCTGTTGCCTATGCATCGAGAACTCTTACCCAAACTGAGATGCAATATGTCCAGATCGAGAAGGAGCTTTTGACAATTGTGTTTGCATGTTTGAAGTTCCATGATTATGTTTATGGTAGACCTGTCCAGATTGACAGACCACCAAACACTCAACACCAACACCACTCAAGTCACTGTCTTGGGAAAGCCAATGCATTCATCTCCAGACAGTCTGCAACGTATGATGCTGAGATTGCAAAAGTACAATTTCAGTCTTGTCTACAAGAAAGGCAAACTTCTTTATCTTGCTGATAATTATCCAGATCACCCAGAAACACCACAGAACTGCACGAGAATGAGAACCTTGATTTTGAAGTCATGGAAGTGAGAGAGTTTTCTTCCACACATCTTGATGAGCTAAGAGATCACACAGCCACAGATCCAGTTTTACAAAGGCTCAACCACTTCATCAGTCAAGGATGGCCATCAGAGCAATCTAGTTTACCTCAAGAAGTGCAACCTTATTTTCTATACAGAGATAAGATTTTAGTTGACAAAGGTATCATAATGAAAAGTCCGAAAGTAATTATTATGAAGTCCTTACAACCAGAGTACATTACTATCTTGCATTATGGTCACCCAGAAGCCGAATCTACCAAAAGAAGGGCAAGAGAACCAGTATTTTGGCCTTGTATGTCACAAGACATTGAGAGAGCACTTTTATCTTGTTCAGTGTGTAGAAGCCACATCAACAGAAGGAACCACTTCCAGAGGACATTACTGTTCCTATGACGAATCCAGCAGTTCCTGATACGAGTTGTGCACCACAGACTGTCACTGTTGCTAAATTTAGGCCTGTTATATTACAAGATATGGTCGAATCTGTAAACCCTGTAGCAGATATGAAGCAACTTGGACATGAACATTGTGTTTTGTTTCCAGTGTATATAGTAATGCATGTGTAGCTCTAGCATTGTTTTGCATAAAGGGCAATCTTTTTAAGAGGGAGGATGTAGATTAATTTGTGTGTATATACCTTTAAGAAGCTATCCAAGGGCTTGCACAAATGTATAAATACGGAGCATGTGCGAGCTGACTGCCATTTTGTAGTTAGCTGTTGAGGTGTAAGCTTGTAAGTATGTAAGCTCTGTCTGTTAACTAGTTCATATTTATTGATGCTGCTATTCATCCTTATGTGTTTGTATGTATTAAAGCATCAGAACGAAACCCCAGTCTTTCTTGTTTTATGCATTACAGATAAAACAACATTCTCTTTTTTTCCCTACCTAATCCTTTCGAGTTTCCTTCTTAGATTTCCACTTTTCTTCCCTTGCCTTTATGTCAGAGAAGGGGTTCAAAAAGTGTACCCATTGCAGGCACAAGATGCCTCTTTTTGACTGGCATTCTCTTTGCCTGTATTGCATAGGTCCTGAGTACTTGGACTAAGACTGTGAGATTTGTGGAGTTTTTAATCCCAGAGTGATTAATGAAAGGAAAAATAAGATTTTGAAAGGCCTGCTGCCCTCTTCTTTCTCTGTGGCTTTACCGAGAGATCAGCCTTGGACGACTTCTCATAAACTTGCAAAAAGGCCTAGGTCGGCCGAGATTCCAGCCTCCTTGAAGCCAGTAAAAAATTTGTTGAAATTGGATCCGACCTTTCCTGCTGTTTCAAAGGTCTCTGACCCAAAGAAGGCCACTTCATCTTCAGAGCCAAAGAAAAAATTTGATTCAGATTCTAAGTTTTTGGATCTGAAACCCTTGCATCAACATACTTATTTTCCTTCTATAGACTCGGGTCCCTTCTCCTTTTTTTTTGGAGAGGCATTCCAGGCCTACTTCTGTTGTGTCCTCTCGTTCAACCCGAAGCCTCACAGAAGCAGATGTGGTGAGAATGATGAGGGAACTGGTCACTAAGGAGCTCCAGAAAGGTACTGACCCCATCGGATCTGGGGTGTTCTCCATTTTCCACTCCTCCTCTGATTGACCTCTTGCTTTCAGAGTTGCCTGGTCTGAGTGTCCTGGGCCCATCTGGGTTGTATCCGAGGAGATTGGTCTCTCTTGATCTGACTATGACCTTGAGCTTCTCTGCTCCGATCTATTTAGATCTGGAGTGCTCCCAGCACCAAAGCCTCCACTTGGATCCGGGGGGGGGGGGGGGTTGACTCTGTTGTTTTCAGAGCCTCGACACTAGACAGCTCTGCTCCGGCTTCATCTTTGGCAGTCTTCTTCTGTAAGTGGGGGGAGGGTCAACGGACTACAGACCCTTGTTATCTGCTCACCGGGGGGAGGTCAGCCTTCCAAAAGGTCTTCTGTGAACCTTCAGAGATGAGTGGTCCTCCCCCTTTGGACCCATCCCTGGCAACCCATCTGGTTTTGTGGCTTGATCCCCATCATTCCACATCATGGGTCAGCCAGCCTAGGGCCTCCAGTCTACCCAGTCTGGGATCACTACCTCTTCCGACACTTCTCCGGATCATCCCACCATAATCCCTCAGAAGAGAAGGTGTAAGAGGAAACACCTTAACTCACCGGTAGAGTCTCTTACCACAGATGCTGAATTCGATGAGGGGGAAGTGTTCCCAACCCACCTCCCAAAGACGTCTCCTTTGGAAACATCCCCTAGAACTCCTGAAACAGAAGGGTGGTTTGTCTGCCCACACCCTTCCTCTTAGGAATCAGTATACTTGGTCTCCCCACCTCCCGACGAATTAGTGGACTTGATTTGTCATAAGGCGTTGAAGGAGCCAGATTCAGTCGAGCCAATTCCAAAGAGACCTGATGGGATTATGGCACCCCCAGAAGGAAGGCGGTATTGGAGTAAGGGTGTACCGGTTGATTTGTGGTGGCAACCGCAAAGAAAGAACTCGCAGAGGAGAGTTCAACTGTCCATCCTCCTAACAGGGAGTCTAGGTTGATGGATAGACTGTGGAAGCAAGTTTGCATTTCAGTGACTTTTGCCATCTGATCGCTGAATTATCTAGCCCATTTTATTAGACTGCAAAAGGACTTAATCAAGGAACTTTCCAGGTCGTTGGCAAAGGTTGTGACCGAGGAGGTGCAAGCTTTTGTTGCTCCTCAGTTGCATACCTTACAGTCTCTGGTAAATTCGTCCATATGGCTGTTATCCAGCGCTACAGAGGGTGCCTCCTTAGCCTTGAGGTGACAAGCCTGGATGCGCCTATGCAACTTTGTGGAGGCTTTTAAGTCTTCATTAGTCAATGCACCATTTGACGGGCCATCACTCTTTGGCCCCATAGTGAAAGAAACTCTTTCCAGGTGGGAGAAGGATGGGAAGACACTTCCTGCTGTTGGAGTACATTTTTCAATCCCTCAATGAACCTTTTCAAGGAATCCACAACGGGGGGGGGGGTCAAAAAATGTGGCTCAGAAAGTCACAATGTCTGTTCCCTGACACACATGGAATTGGTTCTCCCAGAGGCAAAGGATAAATCAGTAATAATAGAAGAAGGCAGAGGAGACCCGCAAAATAATGGGTCCAGAGAAATGTTCTTTAACAGACCCTGTCAGTGCTCCTGAATTGAAGCCCAATTGTCTTCCTCCAGAGGCAGTTGGGGATGTTTTTTCCTGCACCAATCAGCCTGGCTAGGTTTAAGAAAATAATACTTGGGTGCAGAGAATTATTGCCAGCAGTTATTCCATCCCATTTTCCCTTCCCCTCTGATGACAAGCTTTGGATGTCCCACCTAGTAAGCGGGAGCCAGCAGTTCAACAGGTCTTACAGTTGCTAGAAAAGAGTGATCCAAGAGGACCCACCAGACCAGAAAGGATCCGGGACTACTCAAGGTTCTTTTTAGTTCCAAAGAAAACAGGGGACTTGGAGACCAATTTTGGATCTCAGCGTGTTAAACAATTCACTCATGCATACAAAGTTCCGGATGGTCACGATACAGTGAATTCTACGCTTTTTGGGCAAGGACAATTGGATGTGCTTGTTAGACCTCCAGGATGCATCCTGTTATATAAAAATGAACAGACGTTCCGGGAGGCACCTTCGCTTCCGAGTGGGAGCCAGTCATTTCCAGTTCAGAGCTCTGCCCTTTGGACTCACTATGGCCCCCAGAATGTTTACCAAATGTATGGCAGTAGTAGCAGCTCAGTTGAGACTGCAAGGAATCAGTGTGTTTCTTTATCTGGATGACTGGCTCATCACCACCCCAACCAGACATCAGTTGGTATAAGTGACAGATCAGGTATTGCAGACTTGCTCGATGCTGGGAATTGCAGTAAATCATGCAAAATCTCAACTGCACCCCACTCAAAGACTAGAGTTCATCAGAGCACTCTTCAACACATCATCTATGGTTGCCTGTATTCCCTGTCTTCTTCTCATCATCAGAAACCAAACAAGGAAGATAATTTGCAGTTCAAAAATTTCAGTCAGGAAATTGTTACAAGCTCTGGTTTCAATGGGGGCAGCCATTACTCTAGTTCCTCTGGAGAGGTACCATGTAAGAGTTCTACAGTAGATGCATCAAACTCAATGGTCTTTCTTCACCCACCCCATGTCAGCAAGGATAAGAATAACTCAAACTTGCAAAGACTATCTCAAATGGTGGATTCAGTCATATCAACCTCAGCAAGGTTGCAGATTCACCCTGCCCCATGCCAAGGCTGTAGTGACCACGGATGCTTCCCAGATTGGGGGGGGGGGGGGAGTGCATTATCTAGGAAAGACAGTTCAAACATTTGGTCCCCTGAGGAGGCTGATTTGCATATTAATGTCCTGGAGATGAGAGCGGTGCTGTTAGTGTTGTGAGCATTTCAAGGTTCTCTCCATCTGGGAACAATTGCTCTCCAAACGGACAACATGTCAGTTCATAGGTTCATACTAGGCTATCTGCCCTAGGGCATTTATAAGCCTAGCCAAATTTCGCCACCCATTTTAAATTAATTTTGCTATGCCCTTTTTCGAGGTTAGTATACTGTGCCTCTGTCTAACAGTGACACAGAAGTGATACCCGGGGTAAACTTACGATCTCCCATCCACTCATCAAGATTCCTCTTGAAGAGAGTCAATGAGGGACTCTGCCTAACCTGGATTGGGATTTTATTCCAGAGTGAAGGGAGCCTCTGGGTTATGAATCTGTCCCTCCAGCATGTCTTATTTATTTCAGTGCTGAGGTTCAAGTCTCTCGAGCGCGTAGCTCGATGGGATTTGGATTTTCTGAGGTGCAGCATGTCCATTAATTCCGGGTTGGACATGGCTTTATACGTCAGGCACAGATCGCCTCTGAGCAGGCGGTATGCATATGGCATCTGTTTGAGCCTTTTGATCCTCTTGGTGAGGTACTTTTGGGGTCTTTCCAGTTGCTGCAGGTGTCTGGTAAGGTACATCCCAAAAGGGGCATTGTACTCAATTATGGGCCTGATGAGGGATGAGTAAAGAGGCACGGTGACCTCCCCTGATCTAGATGTCAATCCCTTCATGATTAGGTGGGCTATATAAAATGTTTTTCTAACCACTTTGGCCACGTGGTTGTCAAATGAGAGATTGCTATCACCTTGGGTCCCCAGGTCCCTAATTACTTCTTCCGTACTTAATGGGTTACCACCTATGTGGTAATTTGTGGGCATTTTGTTTTTGCCAAAGGGGATGACTATAAACTTTTTGGCGTTTAGCTTGAGGCCATGGCTCTGGCACCAGTTGTCTGTTTCTATGAGGCCCTTTTGGAGGATACTTGTGTCGGCTGGAGAGTCGATTATGGCGCCCAGTTTGCAGTCATCTGCGAACTTGGTCAGCCACAGTCCTTCCGTGTTGGCCTGTACCTCTGAGAAATATATACCGAACAAGAGAGGTCCCAGGACTGAGCCTTGTGGGATGCCACTTGTAACTGGTTTGGAGTCTGACATGGCTCCAGCAATTCTAACCATGTGGGTTCTGTCCTTGAGCCAGTTTGCAACCCATCTAGTAACATAGGGGTTTATATTTAAGCTGGTGAGCTTATCTATAATGCCTGAGTGGGATATTGTATCGAAGGCTTTTGCGAGGTCCAGGTAGGCTGTGTGGACCACCTTCCCCTCTTCAATGGCCTTGGTGACTGTTTCAAAGAAATCGACCAGGTTTAAGAGGCAGGATCTGCCCTTAACAAAGCCGAACTGGGTAGGATCCAGTGTCTTTAGGTCCCCAATATCTTTATTTATGAGGTTCATGATGATCCTTTCCATAGCTTTGCAGACCAAGCTAGTCAGGCTTATGGGGCGATAGTTTCCAGGATCCGTTGAGGCACCACCTTTGTGGAGAGGGACCACTGTTGCTGTACGCCACTCTTTGGGTACATATCCTGTAGTAAGCCTAAGATTGAACGGTAGTTTTATGTTTGGGTTTAGCTCTTCTTGGAGTTCATGTAGGATGCAGCCCGGGACACCGTCTGGTCCCATTGATGCTGTGTTTTTTGCTTTGGAGAGGGCGGCTCTTACCTGAGCATCTGAGGTGTCAGGGGGGCAGCAGTCTGCTGGGATAGATATTTGCCCTTTTGGTGGGGGGGGGAGAAGTTTGCGCTGAACCTGTCAGCTAGGATGTTGGCAATGTCTGTGGGTTCGGTGTATTCTTTGTCATTTTGGACTAATTCTGAGCATATCTGGGAATTCCCACCCAGGTTCCTAACATAACTAAAGAAAGCCTTGTGATTATCCTTAGTGTCCTGTGCAATTTTTCTCTAAGCTGGCCTTAGACGATTTTATGAGTGCCCGTAGTTTTTTGCTAATACTGATCAGAGATGCCTTCCCTTTTTGGGATTTTGCTCTATCATGTAGTAGCTTCCTCCTTCTATTGTATAGTTTGTTTATGGCTGGGGTCCACCAGACAGGACGCCTGCCTTTGGAGGATTGGGTCTTGGTTTTATTTGGGATTGCATGATCCATGCATTCCTGAAGGTGTTCATAGAATGCATTTATAAAGGATTCTGCAGTCTGGGCCGTATTTTCCACAGGCCCGGTGGCTTTGAAGGATTCCACCTCGGTTTTGAGGAGTGTGAAATTTGCTTTAGAGAAGTTTTTCACTGTGGTTTTCTGGGCCGGGGGTGGGGTCGGGATGTGAATATCCAGTGAGATTAGTTTATGGTCTGATCTTACCAGTGAGGGATACACTTCTGGTCTGGAGCATAGATCTCCATGTTGGTGATGATCAGGTCCAGTATGTTTTCCCCTCTTGTGGGAGTGGCAATAAGTTGTTCCATAGCATTTGAGTTTATAAATTCTAGGAACCTTTGGGCTAGGGTGTTGGAGCTAGAGTAATGCTCCCAGTCTATGTTTGGGTAGTTGAAGTCGCCCAATATAATGGTGTTTGGAGAGACCTTCATATTTTCCAGTGTTCTCAGGAAGGCCGAGTGGGGTTCCTGGGTTTGGGAGGGTGGTCTGTAGCAGACTATAAACTGGAAGGCAGTTTTACCCACTGTTAGTTGCACATGGATAGTCTCTGATGCTTCGTGCTGTGCCACCAACCTGGAGGTGTGGGAATCTTTGACGAATATTGATACTCCCCCTCCTTTTGTGGTTCGGTCCAAGTTTTGGGGCCGAAAAGCATGGTATGAGGTATAACCTGGTAGTGCTGGGGTGCTCTCGGGAGCCTTGAACCAGGTTTCTGTTACTGCACAGATATCGATGTTCTGCATGCTAAGGAGAGTTTCGAGTGCATGCATCTTGAGGTTTAGATTTCTGGCGTTGAGTAGCATTACTCTTAGTTTCTTATCCCTTGTGATACCTATGGAGGTGGGTTTGTCTTTTGAGCCTTGCCTAAAAAAGGCATTATGGGGGTAGCAAGAGCCTTTGCCAATATCCGAAAGCCCAGGGGTGACAGGTGCAAGCCGTCCCTAGCGAAGCATCGTGGCTTGTCAAGCATGTCATGCCAGGCTGACAGGCATTGGATCTCCTTTGAATGACACCAATACTTAAGCCAATTGTTGAAATTGATCATCTTGTCTTCATATTGTGGCATCATTCTTGGTGAGGATAAGATGCTACTCAAGGTCAGGGTCATACCGGCCTGAGCTACATGCTCAGTGAGCTCCTCTATGTCTCTTTTCATGTAGTCCAGGGAGGTACATCTCAGGTCATTCACACCAACATGGACAATGACTGAGTCATATTTGTACTTGCCTTGGAGTGACCTGAGTGCTTGTGTTATCTGGCGGATCCTAGCACCCGACAGGCAGCTCACTGTGACCTTCTCCTTGTTCAACCTGGTGAGCGGGACGTCAGTGTGCCTGACGATAGAGTCACCTATTACAAGTGTATCAGGTGTTTTGTTTAGCCTTAAGGGCTGTGACTGTTTGGCACACTGGCTTTGTGAGCTATGTGTTGCACGTGTTTTGTTTTGGGGTAGCGGTTGCTTGGGTGTCTGCTTTGGAGGTCTCTGCTGCTTAGGCAGATTTTTATTTAGAGCCTCAGTATGTTTTGTGTGTTTATGTGTTTGGTTTGCTGTCGTGGTAGGTCTGTGTGAGACTGGAATTGTAGTGAGTGTGGTTTCCTTCTCCTCCTGACTGGTTACGCCAGTACTGAGTTGAGAGAGCTTAGCCTCCAGTTTGGCTATATGGTTGCATCTCTCACATGTGTTGGAATTTGTTGGGAGGAGGAGAGGGTTGTCTGTGTACATGAGGCAGTTGTAACATTGCCTCAAGATTCCCAGATTCACCAGTTGGACCAGAGAGGAGATTGACAACTGACCTTTGGACATGCTAGAATAGTATTGGGAATTCCTTTATAATTGAAAAAAGGGCCAATGGGGAACAAGGTACTCAAGGGGAGTTTGTGAGGGTGTAGTGCTTTTAATTTTTTAGTGCTGACTTATATAATTGCTTTAGTGAGCAAGTGCCAGGTAACTTAAATGCAATGTGTTACAGGTAACTTAAATGCAAAAACGACAAACAGTAACTTTCTTTCAAGTGAAACAAGGAAATAAGTACAGTAAGCAATGCAGACCGGGGAGGAGTTTGGTATATCAACAAACAAGGGGGAACCAGGTCTTACCCTCTATGTTGAGAAGCCCTCAAGGTATGGCAGTAGGCAATAGCCTCCATTTGCTTTTTGATAGCAACGAACATTCCAGGGAATGCCAATGTGATTGTGGACAAGCTCAGCAGATCCATCCTGTTGCCTCACGAGTAGTCCCTCAACCACCAAGTAATGAAAATTACTTTTTGTTGGTGGGGCCAACCATGCAGCGATCTATTTGCATCCCCCTTGAATAACAAATGCAGTGGCTTCTTTGCCCTAATCCCCTCTACGGGGGAGTCACCAAGGGAATGCTCATCTACACGATTGCCCTTCCCCGGTCTGTTATACGCCTACCCCCCAACTCCTCTGATCCCCAAGTTTTTATGGAAAACATCCAGATTGAAGACCAGGATAATTATCATTGCTTCTTACTGGCCTCGACAGATATGGTTCCCCTTCCGATGGCCTCCTCTCCTAGCACCACCATGGATTCTGGATCCAACTCCAGACCTTCTGTCACATCCATCAGGACTTGACTCCTCCGGACCTGACAAAATTCAAAACGAACTGCATGTTTTCTCCAGTTCCCATTATAGCCAGGTAGTCTTCCTTGCCTTCCCCTGTACTCTCCATTTTGTTATTCTCCCATAAACCACCTGTAAGGAAATTATACAAAATCAAATGGAAAAGGTTTGTTACTTAGGCTGAACAACATGATATAGAGCCTTTCACAGCACCCACCCTATGCAGTTCTCCAATACCCCATGGAATTGTTTCACAAAGGAGATGGTGCTTCTACCATTAAAGTTCAGTTAGCAGCAATCGCAAATTTTCATGTTGGAATTTTAAATTCTTCATTGGCTTCTGCCAAAATTTGTAAAATATTTTTAAAAGGTATGTTTCTGCTAAGATCCCCTTTGAAGGATCCTGTACCTCCTTGGGACATTTCCTTAATACTTCAGGCTTTAACTGCTTCTCCCGTTGAACCTGCAGCCAAGTGTGCATTAAAATTACTTTCCTGGAAAACTGGCTTTCTAGTAGCCATAACCTCTGCTAGGACAGTTTCAGAGATTCAAGCATTATCTTCTAAACCCCCTTATATCATTTTTCACAAGGACAGGGTGTCCTTATGGACCAGTACTTCCTTCCAACATCAATCATGCCATCAGCTTGCCAGTAGTTTTTCCAAGCTACAGTAATAAGGGAGAATTCCTTCTCCACTCACTAGATGTCCATAGGCAGTTGCGCTACTGACTGTATAGAACTAAAGACTTCCATTTGTTTACTTTCTGTATCAAAAAGTAGATCAACCTGTTAAAAAAGTGACTATAGCCAAATGGATAACAGAATGCATTACCTTGGCTTACACAGCCTTGAATGTTCTTCTGCAGAAACCAGTAAAAGCCCATTCCATCATATCCTTGGCGACATCCATGTTTTTTCAGTCTAGAGCCTCCTTAGGTGATATTTGTGGAGCTGCTACATGGTCAAATCCACACACCTTCATCAGTCATTACATATTGGATTTGATCTCGAGGTAGCTTGGCATTTGGCTCTACCATTCTCCGGTATGTTCTTCCTTACGGTCCACACAGGGCTCAGGTAGTTAACGACTCTGTCCCATTCATGAGGATGAATGAAAATTGACAATGTCAGATAAAGAAGTTAGGTACTCACCACCATAAAGTTTCATGTGTGTTGTCAACTCCCCTCCCTCCGTCACCCAGCCCTTGCCTTTTTCATTTCTGCTTTGGGGTGAACGTGAGGGCACAAGAGATTTCCCCAGAACTTGAGGGCTAATCTTTGTAAACCTGGGATGGTGTAACTTATCATTCTAACCTAATCATAACCCAACTTCTTTTGTCAAGACAGTTTAGTCACTACCTCGCAGATAAATTTCTCATATGTATATTTTTTAGGTATATATGCTTCTATACAAAGGTCTCTTGCATATATTTTTTCTGTCTCTAAAGCTATGGAAATAATCTGAGGTGACAGGACAGCAGTGCATTGTGGGTATAGGAGAGCTCGAACATTTCCACAAGCTGTAGTAATGGCTAAGTCTGATCCATAACCCATTTGTGAGGCTGAATGAAAATATACAACATGGATGGAATGTTATGGTGAGTGATTACATAGCATCTTTTTTTCCTGATTGAAATATATGGTTTAGCTAGGAAAGTTATTTTTTATACTGTCATTGCATTTGTAAAGGAATGTACATATAAATGCGTATGTGAACTTTTCTATTTTTTGACGGACTTTTTACTGAGGATTTGTACATTTTTGTATCTTTTAGATAGGGTACTGTGCTTGTGTGAGAATATCATTGCGTTACTTACCTCAGAACCACTTGTTTTTTTACTTCACCGACTAGCCTAAACTCTTGCCTTTGAAGTCTTTTTTTCAGCTTGCCAATGGGGGAATGCCTTTTCCTTGCTTTTGTTTCTTCAGGCAAGAAAAGGAAAACAGTTCCCTTTTCTGAAGTGGATTTTCAGTTAAAAGAAAAGGCTAAAGGTAGAGTGTTGTACCTGTGGAATTTTTTTCACAATCTGAATATTCTTATTCTGAGGAAAGTATGGTTTCAGATATCCTTCCTGAAGATTTATATTTTTCAAAAACTTTAAGATGAAAAAGGTTTCTCTGTGAAGTAGAATGAAGGTTTTGTAGCAGAGAAAATGTATTATGATTTGTTAAAGTTGGAAATGCCAAATTCTGCAGCTGTACCCCTCTGTTGACTGTTTCAGAGAATGTTTTTCTCACAGCTTCAAGCTTATCTGATAGTCAGACTTCTGCTACTAGGTAGTCTGACAGGTTATATAGGGTACCTCAGAATCATAAGCATTTATTTTCAAATTCTAAAGGAAACCTAGTTGTGATTGTTTTTGTCCAAAACTATTTCTGAAAAACAGTTTACTCCTGCTAACCACACAACCCCCCCCCCAAAACAAGGATAGGAAAGCAATGGGTGGATAAGTTGGGGAAGAAACTGTATTCCTCTAATACTTTAACTTTCAGGATTTTAAACTGTCAAGCCAACGTATTAACATTTTTACTTTATTCTCTGAAAACATGCAGAAGTCACTTGTTAACCTTCCTTCCTCTAAGGTAAAAAAAAAATGAATGCCTTTCTTACATCTGCTCCTCAAGTTACAAAGTGCATTTTAACGTATGCTTATGATGCTGCTAATTCCTCCCACAAGAGCTGCTGTTTCTGGATCAGTACTGTGAGGACTAGTTTTACTTCATTCTCAAGTCTTCCTAAGGGTATTAAAACTGAAATTTTGATTTCTCTCTTGGGTAGGGAAGTTCTATTTATCCGTTTGGCAGCTGAGGTATTAAAGTGTGATGAAAGGGAAACATTATTACATGGAGTGACTTAAATTTTTCAACCTTCCTTTTTCAAATGAAATAAACATTTCCCCTCTACCTCAACTCCCTTTTTCAATAAGCCATTTAAGTAATAAGGTGCCAGCAAGCAGGATTGTAAAAAGCAGTGGCAGAGAGGCTCCAAAAAGAAGGACAAACCTTAAAAAATCAAGAACATTCTTCTCAATGATTATGACTGTTGGCCTGCTCAGACTACCCCCTTTCCCACCCTGCTAACCTGTCTATCTCTCTGAGGCTTCCTCTTCCCTTGTGACACTAGATTGTTACAGACATGTTCTGAACGTAAGTCAGCAGGATTTACACATGGCAGTGGGAATATCTGCATGTCTGATGAACCATGTTTCTCTTTTTCCTCCTGTTCTGCACCAGATTCTGGCTCAGGGCTTATAGAACCTGAACCTCTCTCCAGCTAGGGCAAAAACTATTATTCAAAGATTTTTCTGGTATCAAAAATAGAAGACTCCCGGAAGCCTATATTGGACCTAACATTTCTAAAATTTTCTGGTAAGATTCAGAAGTTGAAAATGTTATCCCTTCAGTTCATTCTTCCTTTAATTCCCCCCTCTGTCCTTTACGGTAAATCTAGATGTAAATGCTGCATATCCTCACCATCACACTGGTGAGCAATTCAGGCTTTTTATGGTTTTGTTGTATCTAGTTTATATCATCAGTTTTCTGTCTTACCCTTTTGACTTTTAACACCAGTAGCATTCAAAAAAGTGTCTTGCTCCAGTTGCTGTGTATTGCAAGCTTCAAGACATTCACATATTCCTAAATTTAGGTGATTGCCTTATCTTTGCAGACTTTTTTCCAGTTGCCATGAATCTTTAAAAACTGTCCAGAATCTTCTAGTCATTGTGGGGTTTTATATCATCCTTCAGAAATTCTCTCTCATCCCTTCTCACAAAATTATATTCTTGAGATGTGTCTGTTGGGTTCTGCCACTGGGAGAACCTTTCTTCCTCCAGCCGTGGTAGTAATGTGTCAACAGTTTATTTTATTTATTTATTTTTCCATTTATTAACCGGGAAAGTCCGAGTGGGGCATTGCAGACCAATTTTCAGTGGCGGCCCGAGGAGAAAAGCTCCACAGATACAATATTAGCATAGTACAAAAGTTGCAAAGTGTTGGTTACAGAAATTTAACACCTTTCAGATTACAGTCTTAACAGAACTAGACTTGCACACAATAGTATAGATACGAAAGAAAGATAACTTAGAATATACATTGACAGGTACATTCAATTTCTTTATGTGATTACAGTATTTAATTAGAGAACATGAGTTAAGGTTTGAGTTAATATAATAAGGCAGAAGAGAGCAGAAGTAGGAGTGTAGTAGACAGGACAGTTGTTTTGAGTATTGTCAGTCACACATCTGCAAGTGAATTTCTCAGGATTTTAAGATACATGGGATTTATGATTCTCATGCTGTTCTTGGCTAGATTCCACATGAGGAAAACACAGTGGAACCTCAGATCTGTCTGAATTCGGCATGTACACCCTTTGTCCTTTCAGATCCTAGTTCTGAGATTTGTAAAAAGGGAGGTTTTTTGGTGGATAGACCTTCTCTGTTGCAATCTAGGTCTCACTTTCCCTTCTAACCCCCATACAGTCTGTAACTGTAACTACATCAGACTTGGCTTGGATTACGATTTCCAAATGGGGTAAAAGTTCAAGCTGTGTGGAACCTTTCGGACAGAAGGACATAAATGTCAGAAAGATGATTTCCGATCCCCAGGAACTCCGAAAATGCATGCAACCAACACTGCAGTGATGTGGAACATAAATAAAGGGGTACCAGATCCTACCCTCCTTCAGACTGGCTGTGATAGCCTTGGAGATAGCAACTCAGCTCAGTTTGATTCTGCAGGCTGCATCCATTCTGTCAGAACAAAACCTGACTGTTCAGATGGACCAGGACAGACCCCGACAGATGGAAATTTAATCCTGATGTCTTTCTTCCAAGAATTGTTACGACTGTGGGGAACATCTCAAGTAGATCTGTTTGCCTACTTCAAAACAGACAGCTGGAGAAATTCTACTCCAGTACTCCTTGCAGACAGGCCTTGAAGGCAGATGCTTTCTCATTCTAGTGGACGGAAATGTTCATTTATACTTTTCCACCGTTTCCACTGATATCCAGGTTTCTTCTGAATATCTAGAAGGACTTTCAGAAACTGTCGTGGTGACTCCCTTTTGACCCAGTTACCCTAGGTTTCCCCACAGAATGGATTTACTTGTACAAGGTGGGTTGTTTGATGCACCCCATCCTGAAACCTCTTAATTTGACTGGATGATAGAATTTTAATACCTTTAAGCTCCTCATTTTCTGAGGATGTGCAGCAGGTGTTAAAGGAGGCTAAAAAACTTGCTACTAGGAAATCGTGTATGAGTAAGTGGATAAGATTTCAGTTGGTGCCATAGTAATAACTCTGATCTTTTACAGTCCAGATGCCACTGGTTCTGCAATATTTGTCTGCATTACTATTCTCTCAACTTCATTACTCTATTATCAAGATTCCATCTTTCAGTCACTTCTGCTCATCTGCCCATATATCCCCTTTTTCTACCCCGTCTTATGTCAAGCATTTTTTTTTTTTTTTTGAAGGAGTCTAAAATATCCATCCACCTGTAAAACAGGTGGCTCCTCCTTGAGATCATGTTTGTTTTGGAAAAACTAACACTTTCTCCATTTGAATCAGCTCATTCTAGCTGAGTTGTGGTTCTTAACTTGGAAAGGTGTTACCAATTGCTATGACCTCTGCAAGAAGAAGCTCTTGGTGGGTCAACCTTATCTAATTTTTCTTAAAGATTTAGGGTATCATTGAAAACAAACAAATTCATCATTTACGTCGGGGGACATCTTGGGACATTTCAGTTCCGAGTCTTCTGCTCGGTGCCTCGGCTCGAGGAACCCCGACTCCTGTCTTGGTCTTGGAGGCTGGCCGGTCCTTGGACTCTGGGGGGCCTGCCTTTGAGGCCATGCGGACTGCGCTGGCCAGATAGTCAGCTACATCATGTGGGTCGGTCATTCTGTCCCCCACCACTCTGGTGAGAGCCTCTGATCACCACCTATCCTTAGACAGCGGATACCCCCACGAGTGGTCCCCAAGTTTCTGAGGGCCCTTCAGAGTTCGTGCCTGAGGAGTCCCCCTAGAAAGAAAACGTGCAAGAGGAAGCACATAGACTCCCAGGATGAGTCTTTCACCTCTGATACTGACCGCGAGGAATCGGAGGGGTCCCCCAAGTCATCCTCTGATGATGTTTCCTTCTCCGACATCTGGAGATACTGAAACAAAGAGGTGACTGGCCATTCAAAGCCCACTGCGAGGATAAGTCTGTCTTCCTTAAGGCCTTTGGTGCTCAGCCCTCCACCTCCTGGGTGTCCCCACCCTTCGACGAGCTCCTAGATTTAATTTGTCGGAGGGTGTGGGCAAACCCTATTTCTGTGGATCCCATACCCAGGCTTCCCAACAAGTTTCTTTCTGCTCCCCTGGGTAAGGAGTTTCTGTCCAAAGGAGTCCCTGTGGATGCCATGGTGGTGGCGGTGGCCATTCAGAAGGAAGTAGCAGAGACTTCTTCCTCCGTCCATCCTCCTAATAAGGAGTCTAGGACCATGGACCGGTACGGGAAGCGTACCCTCTCGTCAGCAGCCTTTACCTTATGGTCGTGAACTGTCAGTCTCATTTTACTCGGCTCCAGAGAGATCTCCTCAAGGAGTTAGGAGATACTCTTGTGGGTAACGTTCCTGAGGCGGTGGCCCAGACGCTTAACGCCCAGGTGTCTACCCTCAATTCCATTGTCAGCTCCTCCATGCGGCTCATCTCATATGCAGCCGATGGAGCGAGTAGGGCAGCAAGCTCAGGAGTCGCCCTTAGAAGGCAAGCCTGGATACGCCTTTGTCATTTCGCGGAAGCCTTCAAGTCTTCTTTCACTGACGCCCCCTTTGATGGTTCTTCTTTGTTCGGAACCAAAGTGAAAGACACCCTCACCAGGTACGAACAAGAGGGAAAGACCCTGTCTGCTGTAGGGGTCCATTTTTCCCTTCCCTCTAGGCCTTTACCCCAAGGCCCAGCGGGGTGGGAAGATGTGGTTCAAAAAATCACAGAGGTTTTTTCCTGCCGCACAAGGTGAGTCCCCCTCCAGAGGCAGAGGAGGGGGAGGTTATTCGGTGAGACGCCGCCCTAGAGGCAGAGGGGGCCCCCGCAATTCGGGAGACCGCGATTCCTTTCTTGGCTCTCCGTACTCTTGTTCCTGAGGGAGTGCCCGGCTGTGCTTATCCGGAGCCAGTCGGGGGGTCGAATTTCATTATATCCGGAAGCCTGGAGAAGCATCACCCAGGACCGATGGGTATTACGAATAATTTCCAGATAAGCACAGCCGGTCAGACCCCCCTTCATTCAGAAAAATCCCGGACGTTCCACCCAGTCAAAGGGATCAAGCAGCCTCAGAGGTTTCAAAGCTGCTAGGAAAAGAAGCCATCCAGCGTGTCCCCTCAGACCAAGTCAGATTAGGGACTTACTCAAGATTCTTTTTGGTGCCAAAAAGAACAGGGGACCTAAGACCCATATTAGATCTCAGCCGACTGAACAACTGTGTACAGAAGTCCAAGTTCCATATGGTCACACTACAACCGATTCTCCCATTGTTTGGAGAGGCGGTATGGATGTGATCCATCGACCTAAAGGATGCGTACTACCATGTCAAAATGGACAGGGCATCCAGGAGTCACCTACGTTTCCGACTGGGAGCCAGTCATTTCCAGTTTTGAGCCCTGCCCTTTGGTCTCACCACAGCCCCCAGGGTGTTCACCAAGTGTATGGTGGTGGTGACTGCTCACTTGAGACGTCAAGGATTCCAAGTGTTTCCGTATCTGGACGACTGGCCCCTTACCGCCCCCACCAGGCATCTACTAATCCAAACCAGGGAAGCTACCATCACTGTATGTCAACAGTTGGGCATAACACTAAATTGGGAAAAATCTTCCTTGTTGCCTTCACAGTGTATCACCTTTTATAGGCGCAGAATTAGACACCGTTCGAATGTGAACATTTTTACTGCAGGAAAGGATCAGAGTCTTACAGCAACAGATACACACCCTGATGCCCCTGAGGAAAGCGAAGGCAAGATGGGTTCTTCAACTCCTGGGGACCATGGCAGCAACAATTATGTTGGTCCCTCTAGCGAGATTGCACATGAGACTTCTTCAATGGCTCTTGTTTGTTCAATGGTCTCTCCAAAAATTTCCACTTTCTCACCCCGTTTTGCTCACAAACAGATGCAAACAGGATCTCAGTTGGTGGCTTTGCACCAACAATTTGGACAGGGGAAAACCCTTCGTTCCACCCATCCCGGTTGCCACAGTGACCACGGACGCCTTCCAGATGGGTGGGGGGGCATTATCTTGGCAGGACAGTCCAAGGCACGTGGCAAGATTACGAGATACATCTGCATATCAACGTCCTAGAGATGAGAGCGGTGCTACTTGCGTTGCAGGCACTTCAGAGTTTTCTGCCTCTAGGGACGATTGCAATACACTCGGACAACATGTCAGTAGTGTGGTATCTAAACAAGCAAGGGGGAACCAGATCTTACCCCCTGTGCAGAGAGGCCATGCGAGTGTGGCAGTGAGCAGTATCTTCCCAACGGTTTCTGGTGGCAATGCACATTCTGGGGAAGTCCATCGTGATAGCGGACAGGCTAAGCAGAGCTATTCTGATGCCTTACGAGTGGTCCCTGAATCGTCTAGTTGCAGAACGAATCTTCAGCAGATGGGGTCAGCCTTGCTGCGACCTTTTTGCCAGCCTCCTCAATGCCAAATGCAGCAGCTACTTCACGCTGATCCCCCCACAGGGGGAGTCACCCAGGGACGCTCTAGTTCACGATTGGCCCTCCGGTCTACTTTATGCTTTCCCTCCCTTGCTGTCAAAAGTGATTCAGAAAGCGCAATCCTTGGGAAGCAGAATGATTCTGATTGCTCCACACTGGCCTCGTCAAGTCTGGTTCCCCTTCCTCCAACCCTACGTTGTGGACACTCCTTGGATTCTGGACCCACAACCAGATTTACTGACACACATGGGACAGTTCCACCCCTCTCTGATGACCCTCCGGTTGACAGCCTGGCTGCTCCACCTCCATCGTTAGTTAGGCGTCATCATTTTTCACCGGAGGTAGTTCACATTTTATCTTCCTCTCATAAGCCCTCTACTACGAAGATTTATTCTAGGAAATGGAAGAGGTTTTCTACTTGGGCGCATACCCAAGGAATTGATCCTTACACAGCCCCGATTGCTTTAGTCTTGGAGTTTCTGTCTTTGCTTTTCTATCAGGGTTCCACGTCAGCTACCATAAAAGTTCAATTGGCAGCGATCTCTAATTTTCATGTTGCTAATGAACCTAGTCTCATGGCTCACAGACTCTAAGACTTTCCTGAAGGGTACTCTATTACTCCGTCCTCCGGTCTCCGAACCTATCATGCCCTGGGATCTCAATTTTGTTCTACAAGCCCTTACTTTTCACCACCTTTCGAGCCTGCAGCTACCTGTGATTTGAAATTCTTGACCTGGAAAACAGTCTTTTTAATAGCAATCACTTCAGCCAGGCGAGTTTCAGAAATTCAAGCCCTTTCTATCAAACCTCCATACTTGATCTTCCATAAGGACATGGTTTCTCTTAGACCAAACCCTTCTTTCCTTCCTAAAGTGGCTTCCGTATCTAATCTTAATCAATCTGTTGAGTTGCCTGTATTCTTTCCTCATTTTTCAAACAAGGCAGAATTTAAATTTTATCAGTTGGATGTACACAGACAGTTACGTTTCTGTCTGCACCGAACAAAAGATATCCGAAAGTCTGATCAACTATTTGTCTCCTTTTCGGAAAACAAAATTGGGTCCCCTGTCTCCAAAATCACCCTATCCAAATGGATATCTAGTTGTATCTCTTTCGCCTACTCCGCAGGAGGAAAAGACCTGCCATTTCCGGTCAAGGCTAGCTCTACTAGGGCTGTTTCTACATCTACAGCCTATCAAGCCAGATTGTCGATGGATGATATATGTGCTGCAGCTCCTTGGGCTTCTCCTCACACATTTGTTACTCATTACAAATTGGACGTGGTATCTAGGGGCAGGTCATCCTTTGGTTCCACAGTACTCAGGAGTATTTTCCTATGAGCCACCCAGGATGTAGGTGCTAGGGATGCTGTCCCACGGGTAAGAATGTAGGCGAGATTGGACTACATAACATGAAGAAGTTATGTACCCACCATAACGTTCGATGTATGTAGTCCATCTCGCCTCACATTCTTACTTACCCTCCCACCTTCCCCCTTCCTGGAGGATCTGGAGGTTAGGTTTCCCTTCACCTTTAGCTTATTCTTTTTTACCTGGATGTTGTGTATGCATGGGGTATGAATGAGTGTTCGCAGCAAACTAGATCTGGGGATATGGAGCAGTGCAGCATGGGATACCTGCTTAGTCCAGCCAATAGAAGACTTCGAGCTAGAAAAGTTTGGCCGAGTCAGAGCCGATATTCGGCTCCGAACCCAATGGTAAGAATATGAGGCGAGATGGACTACATACATCAAACGTTATGGTGAGTACATAACTTCTTGTTTCTTCTGTGGCTTTTTGGGGAAGGAGCTGCCTCTAAAGTACTTTTAAGGACCACAACTTGGTCCTTTCTACATACTTTCACAAACCACTACAAACTAGATTCCTTTTCCAATCTAGAGCAGGTTTTGCTAGGACCATTCTCCATGGGCTCCTGGACCCTCAGTCTTCCTCCTCCTTATTGTTCTTAACCTATACAGATTATAACTAGAAAATCATTCTCTAAATTGTTCAGGTTTCGTGTTAAACAACACAGATTACATGCAGATTACATGCAGCATATCACATGCTATTTATGTTTTATTGACGATGTCTTTATTGTGTGGGAAGGTGACACCTTGCAGCTTGGAAATTTTATCACTTACCTCAATCAAACAACCCCCTTCCTGAAGTTTACCTCTTCCCATAGCTGTACTTCAACCACTTTCTTAGATATGCAGATTTCCAAGGACATCAACAATAACAGAATCACCACTGATCTATTCAGAAAACCAACGAGGGTTAACTTATTACTCCACAGTAAAAGTCTACATCCTACAAAAACCAAGTATAATGTTGTGAAATCCCAAGGCTATAGATTAGCTCGAATTACCACAGAGATGGAACAATTTTTGAGAAACCTGAACAACTTAGAGAATGATTTTCTAGTGAGAGGCTATGAAAGTCAGATGTTAAAAAACATCCTGGAACCCATTATAGAACTGAAAAGGACTGAAGCACCTTCACTCAGCCTCCCCAGTAGAAAAATGTTAAGTAATTCCACAGAGAATAACAAATGCAAAAATAGCTGCATCCTGACATACACTTTGGATTATCACAGTATCAAAAATATTATTGAAGAAAACTGGGACATTGTCACAGGAAACCCTTTTCTGATTAACATCTTAGGTGAAGCCCCATCATTTGTTTATAGGAAGGCCAGGAATATTAGAAGTTTTGTTGAATTTAAACCTAGACCATGTGAGAAAAACACTAAAAGATGTGAAACTAATTGTACATTTTGTATATTTATACAGCAAGGTGATAGTTTTATTGCCCTTATTTAAAGAAGATCATTAAAACCAGTGCAGGGGTGACTGTAACACTAAAAAAGTAATTTACAGGGCACAGTGCAATGAATGTGATGCATTCTATGTGGGCAAGACTGTAAATAAACTCAAGCGAAGGATTTCATGTCATCTGTCAGAAATCCGCTCTGGATGTAAAAATAATGCACTAGCCAAACACCTTTCTCTTCATAAAAGACACACAGGTTTTAAGTTCCAGATCCTGGATCGCATAGACATGGGTGAACTTGAAGGAGACATCCCGAATATTCTGGAGAAACATGAACTCAAGTGGCAATTAAAGCTGAACTCTTTTAGAAAGCCTGGTCTAAACTACTACTGTTCAATTAAAAGTGCACTGGAACTTAGAAAATTGCCACATTGTTTACATGACTAATTGTATTTTATTTTATTATTTTTTCTACAAATTGGTTTTAAATACCATTTTAAATAATTTGAAATTTAAGTGTATATTTTGTTTCCATCATCATACATACATTTTGTCTTATTTTTTCTGGTTCTCTTTTTTTCCACTTTATTCAAAATGATGGTAATAACAATACTAACTAATTATACAATTATATAGGTTTTTAGGGTTCTTGTACACAGACCTGAAGAAGTCTAGAAGGACGAAAGCGATCTTTTTTAACAATAGGTTATGAAAATAGAAACTGATTTTTACATGCAAAATGTATATGTATATATTTATATATAATTTTTGATCGCAAAATGAACTAAGGTTGATATATTTCCAGCCATGTAGTATATTGCCTTGGATAAAATCACAGACTTAATAATCTACTTAATAATTTGGTTAAATAAGATGTACCATTAAAGTACATTAGGGCTATATATTATTATGACAGCTACTAGGTAGGGCAGGACCAGCTCGAATGTCACACTGATGGGGGAAGGGATGTGAATTTAACATGTGTACCAATAACACTTTGTTTTACAGCATAATAAACTACTCCCATGCCTGATAAAAAGTATATATATATATTTAGAAAGCTTGTGAAGAAATTATTACTCTATTTTTGTTTTACTTGGATCGCTTGTCTGTGTACTTAATAAAGGATTTTCGACTGGAAACAGACAACCTGCCTTGCTTGGATTACTTTCGAATACTTAGTAATGCTGTAGAATTATATATTTTCTATTATTACTTTTTGACTTGACAAGTTTACGTTCGCTACTTCTACTACTATTGTGTGATCTGATTAATATACAGTGATTAACTAGAAATATATGGACTGAAAATCTTCCACACAGAGAAGTTTCTTACACTGTTTTGTTATGTTGAGTTAACTTACACAACTGTACTTTAGCTTCTGCCGTACTGGAACTTATCCAAAGTCTAGTTGTCCTTTATTACATTAAATCCAGGAAAAGCTTGCTGACATCCATGAGGCTATCCTTATTAAGGAGATGTTAAAAGACTTTGCAGCTTCCACAGTAAGCTTCCTTGTATTTTTCTGTATTTTTTTGTGTTGATGCTGTGACCTGGGCAACAAGCTAAGGTATGTGCTTGCACAGGGTGACTTGTCTCAAGCTGTTTTCCCTAAGTGAAGAGCTAAGGAAAAACACAAGCACATTTGAAGATGGTCATTCACTGCAAGAAGGCTTCTCAAGGCCTGGTAGATAAATTCTGGAAAAGGAGTTTGACCTCAACACTGTGTGGGCCTTTACAGTACCACAGGGCCATACCAGCTTCTCTTTGTAATATTATAAACAAAAAAGACCAATAGAAAAAAATGAGATTTTAATAATAAAAATCACATCCAGTAAGCACTTTCATCTTGAATAAGACTTCTTCAGACTGAATGGGTAAAACATGGACAAACCTTTAAATAACAAATCATATGACTTAATTAACTAATTAACGTTGGATTCTCTTTCAAGTGCATCTTAAAACAGTCAATCCGACAATGCCTAAGAGTCACATAGTCTCTCAGAAACAAATCAAAACAAGTACCGGATGGAGCGTAAGAAAGACACTGTTAATGAAATTCTATACTGCTTAATGTAAAACACAGTAATAATAATAAAAACAAGCTAGCCTACAATTCACAATGTAAGTGAATACTCCAAGTGGTAAAACTGAACTTTCTCCAAAATGAAGTGGATGCACCAAACAAAGTACAAAATAGTTGTATTAATTGAGATCTAAGCGCTTTTGTCCCTTCAGAGTAGACTGGAACGTCATCAGAGATTAAATTAACCCAGCATCCCTTCCTTGAATACTTCATTAAACAATTTGTTAAAGTGCTAGAACAATAATCACAGTCGTTTATATTTCATGAAAATAACCTATAAAAAATTAGTTCACTCAACTAGTAAAACAAATTCATGTGATATAGTGTAAATAATACAAAAAAAGTAAAATATCAAAATAAAACTGTTCAATACATTTAACCTTTAATGGATTTCAACTTTAAGACAGGGAGGATAGAAACTATATCATTGTCTAAATGGATCAGCAGCTTCCAATTTAATTTGTCATTGAAGTTCCTTAACTTCTGTCATGACCCTCCATGGGCTATCCCTTTTATCCTGTTTGAGAATATCAAGACCAAAGAACTTAAAACTATGTCTTTCATTAGCTTGTGTCTGCTTTCAAAGGGCATTAGATATTCATAAATGTGATCCTTTAATGCCCTTTCAATCTTGCAAATATAATACCTTGAACATAATTGACAAATGTAGAAACAAAACAAGATATGCAGATAAGGCTAGACAAACCACAATTTCAAATAGCACAAAACAAGTATATCCAGCCAAAACAGCAGAAATTTCACTAGCTCTCACACTTATTAAAATAACTATTAAAACTACAGAAAAAGAATAAAAAGATGAGCGTGGATCATGCCTCTCACAGGTGCTTCCTCAGATCTAATGCACAGAACACAAGTTAAAACATTTCTTAACTACTCACTTTTAAATCTGAGTGGGGTAAGGCCCTAGATCTCAGCACAGGTCTTAAAAAGTAGAGAACCATTTACACCTTTCCCACAGTCAGCATGCAGTTCTAAAATCCTTTTTGTGTCCACACATTCAGTCTTAGTTTTAATGTCACCTCTTCTAATACTAAGTTTAATCACCTCTAGTGCCAGAAACATAAATCTGTGAGTAGAATCAGTAACTGCACATGCCTAGCAAGGGCATTTCTAGCATCTTTCTTAGAGATATCATTATTATGCTCATGTATCCTGTCCCTTAGGGTTGTATTCGTTTTATCAACATAATAACATTCACAAACCTTGCAGACAGCAAGATGCAGTAAACTGAAACTTTTATAGTCTGCGTAAAAGTTAAATTGGTAAATACGTCCAGTCACAATATTCTTGTAACTATTACTACTATTCACATACTTACACATGTTGCAAGATTTACATGGATACATCCCTTTCTGGCGTGATAGCAACTCATTCTTGCTCCTTGCCAGTTTATAACACAATAACTGTTTCATGGACTGACTCTTCTTAAAACAGAATTTAGGAGTATCACCTAAAAAGTTTTTGTATTTCTCATCAGCAGTAAGACTATGCCAGTTCTTCTTCACTATGTCGCAGACAATACCAGCATCATTAGAACAGGTAAGGGTGAAAAAACTAAACTTATTCATGTTTACATCGGGTATTGATTCAGCATCATAAATGTAAGGTCTGGCAGATCTGGACCTACATCTCAACACTTCTTCTATGGTTAATCAATCTCTTCTTCTGTATAGCCCCTTAATAGAAAATCATTTTTCAGCTGGACAAAAGATTCAATATGTCACCATCATCATAACATAACCTAGATAACCTATAAAACTGTCCTTTAAACACATTCTTGTGGATAAAACGTGGGTGCATGCTTCATCTATCTAAAATGTTCACTTTCTTGCAAGGCTTCTTTTATAAAGTTGTACTCAGACCTGTGTGAGTTTTATAGATAGTAACATCCAAGAAATCTATCATTTCATTTGAATACTTCACAGTGAAACTAAGAAAGCTTGTAGTATTCTGCAAATACTCCACAAAATCTGTCTGCATATCTTGTGGACCTGTCCATATAAAAAAGACATCATACACAGAGCGAGTATAAAAGGGGATGAACCGATGAAAATTATTCTGGTCAGCCAGAACATACAGAGATTCCCAATAAGCCATGACTAAGTTAGCATAGCTGGCAACTCCATCTTTCTGTAGCTAAAGCTGTTCATCAAATACAAAAACATTATGCTCTAATATAATCTCAAGTAAAGTGCATAACAATTGTATCTGTGCGGTGCTATATCCTGAATGGTCAAGCAGAAAAAGTCCAACAAAGTCAGTACCGATACCATTAGGAATCACTGTGAACAGTGATGTTGCATCCATGGTTACAAGCAAAAAGTCAGTTGACCAGTTATACAACAATGAAAGAAAATGCTTTGTATCTCTAAGTACTTTGGCTACTTTATCAATCACTTAACGTAGCTTTTTCTCAACAAAAATAGAGAGTGGTTCAGTTGTCCACCCCATGACCCAAAACATTAGGTCTTATGGATGGGTCTCTTAAACATTTATGCAGTTTTGGGAGGCCATAAATAATCGGTATAGTGAGATACTCAACAGAAAAGTATTGATATCTTTCTTCCAGTGGTGCTTTCCATAAACAATTCTTGTAAACTTACCTGTATATCATTCAGAAGTACATTAACATCTACATTACTAAGTTTCTGGTAGTTAGAGACATCACTCAGTATCTTAGTCATACTCTTTAAATATTTGGCAGCGTCCATTAGCACAATCCCACCCCCTTTATCTGCTGGTCGAGCAAATGTCAACATATATCACCTCTTTCGCCCCACAATTCACATAGCAGTTGGATTTAATGAAGCCAATATTTAAAATGTTCACCTCACCCCTTCACAAATTAAAGGGCAATATGCACATCTTCCACATTTATGTGTGCCAAGTCTACTAGTGCTAAAGGTATAATTACCATCAGCAGTTTTTCCCAAATGTTCAAGATAGTTCTTAAAATACCAATCCTTCCTAAAAATAGTACAGGGTGAACTATCTATAGCCTCTATATTGATACCACCTAAGTGAAGAACTTTCCAGTTAAATTTAATAATATCAATCACTCTATTGATGTCACCATTGAAAGCTGATCTAAAACTGTTGTTGAAACTAAGGTCTTTGTATATCCATTTGATGTGTAGCTTACAGGGTCCATACCTGGCAATGGGTAAAAAAAAAAAAAAAAAAATTGTGCTTTCTTTTTATTAATTTCCTCAAAAATGACAAGTAAAAAATTCAGCGGGATATCTTCTTGTAAACATTGACCATAGTTTGTTACATTCATCATTAAACAGTTCAGGACTTGAAATCATTCAAAAAAGTTTGACCAACTGACCTTTAACTAAATATTTCTTTTGATGGTATGGGTGACAGCTATTAAAATGAAGGAGGCTGTTTGAATAAGTGGGTTTCCTGAGCACATTAGATACAGACTTCTTACAGGTGGAGTCTTTGGTGATTTAGACATCTAGATAATTTAAGGATGTAGTGGAATATTCTCAAGTAAACTTTAGAAAGTTAGTAGTGATGGTAATGTAAGAAAGAATTCTAAACGCCTTTCTTTGGTGTCTTTCTAAAAAATCACCAAATCATCCAAATATTGGCCATAAAGACACCAAGCTTTTTTGAAACCTAAATTAAATAAAAATGTATGCTCCTAGTATGCCATAAGAATATTAGCAAAACCAGGGCACAAGTTGCCCCTATAGCAATACCTGTCTTCTGTCTGTACAGTTTCCCTCAAAATAAATAAAATTATTCTCTGAGATCAGTTCCATGTGTAGGTCCTTAAAACATTAAATTAAAATCTAAGGACCTAACTTCACAAAAAAAACATATCACCCCCCAAATCATAGGGTATCACAGAAAACAAGTCTTTAGCATCTAAAGTGTCATCTTTGTACATGTCCTGATTATTGCTCATTAAAAAATCCCAGAAGTCTCTGTAAATATGTTTCTGCTGCTTAAGAATATCCTTCAACTTATAATCCACAAACTTAGCCATCACCTATATAGAAAATGTCCTGGAATCTTGATTTTCCTATCTTTAATATCAATTTCTGCTATGTCTGTTTTTAAATACTGGCAATAATTACAACTAAAACATTTAAACATTCCCTTTTTCTTATGCTTAGTAGCATTAAAGTTTAACTTGGACTGAAAAATATCTTTAAAATTTCTTCCCCTTTTGTTAACAAAAACTGTCCTCTCACCTACAACTTTTTGTCATCAGGGAAACTACTAAGAATTTTCCAGTTCTCCCTAATAATATTTTTAACAACTTTCTCATCTAGAGAATTTTGTATTATCATTCCAGTTCAAAAGTTATTAATATTTACTGTTTTATGAATGATACTTTCTAAACCTACCTTTCTCATATTTTGAAGTTCTTCAAACTCTTGATTAACAGCCTTCTCTGGATACCCTCTAGCTAAAACTCTATAACACAATGCCATCCATTCATTAATAAAATCATTCTCGTTAATCTAACTCTCCTGAATTGCCCTTTAGCAATGTTATTCTTATTTTTTGGATGCATGTTATAACTCAAATAAGAATTGTGCTGCACTTCATTTTTTGTAAATTTTAGTTAATAATCTATTACTTCCAAGAAGTAATGCATCTAAAAAATGCATAATATTAAAATCATAACTCAATATAAATTTCAAATATGTACTGCCATTATAGATATATTCAGTAAGTAAATATAAATTGTTCAAATCCCCTCTCCAAATTGAAAAACATTATCTGTAAAGCACTTATAAAATACTATGTTGTTAAAATAACTCTAATAAAAACATATTCTCTCTCCCAAGCAATCATAGAAATATTTGCATAGCCTAGGGCCATAGCTGCACTCATGGCCACACCATTAACCTGTTGAAACAAATTGAATTAAACTCAAAAGAATTATAACTTATTATAACGTCTAACATTTCCAGTGTCAAAACAGTAGTACTATCCATAAAGAGTTCAGAGCGCAACAGTTCAAATCTCACATAGTCAGTTCCTAATTCATTAGGTATTACAGTGTATAAGGACTGAATATCCATAATGACTAAATAATACAAGTCAGTCAAAACCACTTCTTCGGGTTTATGCATGAAGTCAAACGTGTTCTTAATAAATTATGTACTTCTTTCAACAACTGCCTGTAAGAACTTGTCAATATAAATGGCCATGGCTTCTGTGTTGCTACTTCCACCAACTGCAATAGGTTTGAAGGGGGTATTGTCCAAATCCTTATGTATTTTCAGTAACCCGAAAATTCAACTCATTCGTAGATTTTTCGTTATTAATCATATCATCACATAACCATCCTTCGATAAGAGTCATTGAACCCATAAACATTTTTAATATTGGAAAAATGAACCTTTTTATAAAGCTTGTCTTCTAGCAACATGCCTTGCATCTTGTTAATATAAAATTCTATATCCAAAACAACCAAGGCATTACCTTTTATCTGCTTTGGTAACAATAATATCAGCATTATTAACCAGTTCATTCAAAACTGTTCTCTCTTCAAACATTAAATTATAGTCCTTGCACTTAGGTTTTTCTGTAAACAGTACTCTTAATTGACTCTCAGTAGTACATAGAAAAGCCTTTAACTGTGGTCACAACGGCAGATTGAAAAGACTAGTCTTGCAAAAACCCAAGTCAACTTTGTCTTTTGTACTTTACAAAAATTTTAAATTCAACTTCCTCACATAATCTCTCAAGCAATTCAGCATATCACATATCCTTTTCTCAAAACACAGACAGAATCATAATCTAAATGCACTCATGACAAATTAACTACTTTAAAACCATATCCATAGGACATACCTTCATTTTTCATTCTTTTCTTCTGATCGTTCCATCTCTTGTTTGTATTCAACTGTCTGACTGTTGGCTTTTGTTCGATAATCGGAGCCACTGCTGTTTGTGCTCAAGTTCTGTTTCGTGTGACCATATCTTGGTACACATCTACCGGTTGACAAACCCAAGCAGTTTAATTATGGGTTATTCTCTTCGATCTTCTTACTTCTTTTTGGTCGACATTAATTACTGCAGCAGGAACAGTATTGACTCCACCTTCGCTGCCACGCTCTTGAAACTCTTCTGTCGAACGTCTGACTTACTGACACCATAAGCCATCCCCATTTCATAGTCAGCCTGATCTCTCTCAAATTTCTTAAGCTTTCGGTTTTTAAGCAATTCATTCTCTTTTATTAATTTGATTTGTATAAGACACCATTTAGTATGACAATCATTGGCTGTCTTTTAATTTAAAATAGTTTATTTTGATCTTCTCATTGAGCTCATGAATCTTCTGCTTATTGTAACCAGTGAGCATATCTAAATACTGCATGCCTGTATTTTGTAAAGCTCAATCCATCTTTCAATAAAATTTTAAGCCAGTTTTTAAAGAAGAATCCATCTTTTAGACCATGGAAGACAGTTAAGCATCACACGGGTTCACCCTCTCGACTGCTTTTCAGGTTGCCAAAGAGGATGGCGTAAATCTTATGGCTTCTGCAGTCCTGACTACAGTTTGAAGCTGACCTTGTGTTTCGGCTGTCAAAGTCTGGTTATGTCTAGAGAACCCCTACCAAGAATTAGTTGGTAGTGGTCATGGCTGGCTATATTTTAGAGCTCCTAAGTTACTTCCAGAAAGGGCTCTGCTGTGAGATTAAGTCTCAGCAGAGCTACTGGACAAGCCCAGGATTCAAAATGGTGCTTGTGTTTTACACCTCTCATTGGAATGCTTCAGATTCCTCCTGACCAGGTGATGTCAGAATGTCCAGTTATAGAACTGTTGTTTTCTTCTGCTGCCATGGAAGGGATTCCACTAGAAGAGGAAAGGACAAGATCCTGCTCTAGAGTGTTCCCGATCCTAAGAAAGAGGCAGACCTTCGATATCACTGTTTGCCCTACTAGGGCTAAACAAGTTTCTAGTAGTAAGAAAAAAAAAAAGAATGTCTACTCACCCTTCCATCTTTGTTACCCCTTTTGATACCAAAACCGTCTTTGGTCACAGTGGATATGAAAAATGCCTACCTTTGGATCCCTATCATCAGAGGCCAGAAAAGATTTCTAAAATTCCTGGCAGGAATATTTATTTTCCAAAGTCATCACCTCCATCCCAATCAACTTGTCCTTTGTTTTGTAAGTGCCCTTATCTGCAATATACTGTCTAAACTTTACTGCTGCAGAGCTCAATAATTTTAGAGCTGTTGTTGGAGTAGAGGTTTTCCATATTCACTGTAGTAAAATATATTTTCCTAGGTAGCTCCTCTTGCAAGATACTCTTAATTTCATTTGCCCTACTTTTTTCACCCAACCCTCCCATTTTTTTCTGCTTCACTTTTAGAGTTTCAAGTTCTTGTTTTAATGTTCTAAATATCTTTCTTTCCTCCCTGTTTTACTCTGTGTTCTTCTCTTCTTTAATTTTTTTTTTTACCTTAAAAGGCATCCCATGTGTCACCATTTCATACTGCTTGTTTCGTAAGCAATTAACTCACTATATCCTCTGCCCATTTTGCTTCTTATGATTCTGTATTAAATACCCAGGAAATCTCCATTGTTTTAGCAACTCTTCCATGCCCTCTCATTATTCTTTCCACTCTTATTGTAGCATGGTCTGAGTGTAGTATTATTTTTTCTTCTATTCTGCCCAGCATTGCTGTCCCCTGTATATGTATCTTACCTATTCTTGACCACTGTCTGATATGTTGAGTATGTGTATCCTCAATTTCCCTCACAGTTATCACCCTCTGTCCAACAGTCTTTCAGGCCAGTGACTGAAAAGGAAATGTCCTTTTATCAGCCTTAACATCCTGAGAGCTCCACTCTTTTTTTTGTCTTTCGTTATTACTCAGTTCCCGTCTCCCGTTGCTATACTTGGCCAGTTAAACCTTACCACAACCTGTGTTAACAGTTCTCATTTTTCAAAACATGGGATTTAGAAGGAGCATGTGTTCCCACTGTTGTCATTTTTCTACTTGAATCCAACCCTTTATCCCTGCTATGCAACGCTTCTCATCTTTTATTATTTCCTCTACATGCTTATCATTAGATCATTGTTTCCAGTAGCTTTAGCTATATGGGTTATATCCCTTTTAAAATGGTGTCTGGCCACCTTCCAAAGCCTAAGGGCAGTTTCAATGTGTCCAGACTATTGATGGCTCGAGTTAGGTAGGGAAAAATCAGTGTTGTGGGCTCCAAGCCTTTCAGAGCTTTCCTGTCATTAAAGAGCATTCCTTTGGGTGGCTTTTGAGGATCTTAGATCAGCTGGGGTTTCTCCATTGCTGTGCAAATACGTTCCCTTTACTCATAGAAACTTCCACATTTAATTTTGTACAAAAGAAAAGAAAAATAAGAAAATATCCAAACCACCACACTGTAAAATATATATAATATAATTTATTCGAACACAGTGTAAGCGTTATCAAGTTAAAAACCCTTCTTCAGACCTGGTCATTACAAATAGAAAGGAACAGAATATGGATAGCTGCAGAAATGTTAATGGCTTGAACAGCTTCTTCCCTTCCCAGTCTGCATTGGTGATTGCTCTGTATCCCACTCTATTAAGTTTTTATGCTCTGTTCTACACGTGTGTCTACCAAAGACACTACATCCTCCCCTGAAATTTTAGCATGTTATAGTTTGTGGTCCCTTTTCACTCAGCTGTTCAAGCCATTAACATTACTGCAGCTATCCATATTCTGTTCCTTTCTATTTGTAATGTGTCCGTTGGTATGTGTCCTCTCTCTCTCTCCAGCGCAGCTGTGATTTATTATTTCTTTTCCTATGTACCTTTCTACCAGCAACTGTTGTTTTTGTATTCTTCAATATATTTCCTTTATTTTTTATTTTTTATTCAGTTATGGTATCTACCTAGTCTGTACTGAAATGGTCCTTATTTTATTCTTGTATAAACAACAAAACAAATGACAGTGTTATGCCGTAAAATACCAGAGGATGTGAGAAGATCAGGAAATGTAGAAACTAATAAATACATATTTAGGATGGGAAAAACATTTATTCAAACCAGATATACACAGATCAATGCATTGTATCATGGCGTGCATCCAGTGCATGGATTTTCCCAGACATGGGATTTTTCAGAAGAAAAAAAGTGCAGAATTGTAACTGTTGGAGAAAGTGTACCCAACCAAGGATCCATTAAGGAGTGATGGTCCCTTCACAAGTTGTATGATATAGTACAAATGCATCTCTCACTTACAAGGCTCTCTTTCTACACTTTAACTGAATTTTCATAGAGAAGAGTTGTTCTTGTATGGTAATCTGCTTTTTCTCTCTCCGAGGCAACTACTGTAACCAGTTTGTAATGTTTGATTTGTTTCCACAGTATTTAATATTGCATCAATGGAATAGTATTTGGATAATTGTGCAGCTGCAACTTAGTCTTCTGCACTTAGTTTTGCAATACATTATAAACTGGATATGATCTTTTGGTATATGTTTATATTGGACTGTTGATGCTGTGGTAGGTTTTATGTAGAACTCCGTCCTGTAAGTCCTTCAGCCAGAATGATCAGATTCAGACTTGGGATCATTGAGAAGACACTTGGGTGCACAGCATATTCTGTTTTCTTGTGTTCCCTCAGTTTTTTCTTTCCTTTTACTTTGCATGATTTGGACTACTAAATGTAGTCAGTCACAGAGTATCTTATTTAATTTTGCACAGAAGGAACTAAGAATTCCAGAGTGTTTTTGTGTAGGGGAGGGTTATGAACAGTCCAGTGGGTGGGACTTTGGGAGCCTGAGAACATCTTATTTGTTAACCAAAATTTTGCAGCAAGGCAGAAGTTCTGCAGACAGGGTTATCTTAGATTCAGCATTATACTGATGAAGAGTATGCAAACCTTTTTTTTTTTTTCTTAAGTAAAACTCATCAGTTGAAGTGACAAAACTCAGCTCTCCTACTAACTAAACAAATGAAAATTTGATCATCAGATTTTGCATATTCTGCTGTTGTATGTGTCCAGCTTTATTGGAATGTATGTTTAATTTTCATCAATGTTCCTATGTTTGTGTGGATTGTTTTGCCTAGGTGAAAATTTGTGATATGCAGATGCGTGGCACTCCTAGAGATTTATTACCTGGTGATCCAGTCTGTAGTCCCATACCAACAGTACTTGCAGAGGCCGCAATACAGATTATTCGTATCCTTCACCGTACTGACAGATGGACACACTGTATTAACAAAAACATGATGGAGCGGCTACACAAAGTGAAAACCTGTCTTCGAGAGGGAGGGCAGAAGTTAAAGAAAAGTCGTTCAGTGCAGAGTCGAGAAGAGCAAGAAGTAAAAGAAGAAAACAGAGAGGAAGAAAAAACAAGACATGGTAAACATGGGCTTGCTGAGCTTCCTGATGTCCATTTGAAAACCCTCTGTGTAGACGTTTGGCCTGTACTAGCAGTAATTGGGGGAGTTGACATGGGTCTTCGAGTAGGAGGAAGGTGTGTACACAAGCAGACAGGACGACATGCCACTTTACTTGGAGTAGTGAAAGAAGGTAGCTCCTCTGCAAAGGTTCAGTGGGATGAAGCAGAGATTACTATCAGGTATGTTGTGTGATTTTCCTGCATACTACTGGAACTAAGAGCCTGTATTATTTTTAGTATTTTTAATCATGTTTTAGTAATATATGCATACTTGATCTTACTGCATGTCAAATTATTACAGTAGTACCTAATAAGAAAATCTGTATTCTTAAGTTGGTTTAGCATCCATATGGAATTTCCAAGCAATATTTGCATCATTTCCATGAACCTACATCTGTTTACAATGTGTTCTAGTGGTGATAGCCTCACACCAAGGGTTGAAATCTGAAATCACCTTGCATTTTGAGTTTTTTTTTTTTAAATTTGATCTGATGTTATCCATTTTTATTCATCCCTCAACTAATGGGATTGGATCCACTCCACAGATACAACTCGGCCCATTTTGCTAGCTAGTAGACACCAACAAACTCCTGAGCTCCTTCCCTACCCATAACGCAACACCCCTAACATCCCTCAGATCTCATTTACTGCTTTAGCATTTAGATGTGGTTGCCTTCAGCTCTCGAGTTTTCAATGAGAGACCAGTCAATTTTCCAATTTCCTCTCTAAAAGTCTTTGCAAGTAACTATTTTTTTTTTTTAATTTTTAATCTTTGTTTTTCAGTTTAAGGCATTTCTTGCACTATTTTTCTTATATTTTGAGTGTAAATATTTTCTATCATTGTGGTAGGCCTATCTCCTTTCTTTATACCCTTTACACATAGTGTAAAATCTGTCTTTACCATTGTTGGTATTCTGTCTTTTCTACAAGTCATTTTCTTGTGTTTACCTTAAATTCTCTCTCTTTTAACTAGGCACAAGTCTGAGAAGGGTCCAGCAGGTTTTAAAAATTGTGACGTGTGGGCACAAGTTGTCTTTGTCTGATGCCCACAGTCTGTGTGTGTATTGTTTAAGGACCAGAACACTTGCAACAAGACTGCAGTATTTGTCGTGGGTTCAACCCCTGAGCTTTAGCAGCCAGGAAAAATAAGCTGGTATTAAAGGGATTACTGCCATCTTCCTTTTCTGAAGCCATTGGTGGGGTTCAATCCCCCAAACATAATCTAAAGACAAGTCAAAAATGTCTAGGCCCTTGGATTCCCCAGCCCCTACCTCTTCTGAACCAAGAAGAAAGAAAGAAAAACTGGATCCAAAGCAATGTCCAATCAGACCATCATCAGATCCTGCCATGCATAGTTCAGATCGTACAGCCTTGGATCCGACCAAACATATTTGGAATCCTACATCTTCAGATCTGAAGTCCTTACCAAGAACCCTGTATTCACCAAATCTAGATCTGGTTCCTTCCAGTGTGCCCTCACCATTTTTAGAGAGGCATTCAAAGCCGCCTTTCCTAGTATCCTCTCATTCCTCCTGAAGTTTCACGGAAGCGGATGTGGAGAGGATGATGAAATTTTTCATGGAGCAAATTCAGAAGGGAGTTTTCACAGTTTCTACCCCTTTGAGTCAGGAAGTCCGTCCATCTGTCACCTCACCGATAACAGATCCTTATGTAATTCAGCCTGTGGTTTTAGAACCCTTGGAGCTGAGCTTTCTGGGTCAGTCTAGTTCACATCCAAAGAGTACACGGTCTTTGAATCTGACTACTGCTCTAACTGCACTGGCACTGATAACCTGGGAGCCGAAGCTTCCTTGTCAGATCCGAAAGGACGGGGTCAATGTTGAGGTTTTCGGAGCCATCCCTACCTCTCGAGCTTTGGCACTGGATAGTTTGGCTCCAACTTCTGCCTCTGGTGGATTGCTGTTGGGGGCAGAAGGAAGTAACGAGACAGAAACTCGCTTTCTCAGCTCCTTTGGTTTCTTTCTCTCTGGAGCGGTTTGCCTTTGAGGTAGTAAAGAGAGATTTGTAAATAGTGAACCAAACCAGCTCATGGACAAACAAAGACTTTATTGGACCGAACACTTGAGTCAACCAAAAAACAAGAAAATAAAAACAAGTTCACTTAGCGCTTTCACCCATCGTAGCAGTTGGGCATCATCAGAGTGAAAAGAACCATTTGTAGTTTCAGTTTTTAAATACATTCAAAAAACACACGCCCCCTACATGAAACCAATCACATATCTAAAACAATTAAGCAAATAATGTGCAAGTAAATGTGATTAGATAATATATACTTTAATATATATTTTTCCACGAACACGACATTTTCAATTCTCCAACTTATATGAATGAAGTTCCTGTTACGGAGAGAAATTGTTTTATTGAGACTGGAAATGATCGTGATGGTGGTGGTGATTTGAATATGAATTCTCAGAGTATTGATAAACTTAGTACTACTGGATCACTTTGTAACTTAACTAGACTTGGTAGTGTCTGTATTTATTACTTCTACCATTGTCCAGAAAAATTTCCGATGTTCCACCCAATCAGAGGAAAGCAACAGCACTAGAAATCTAAAAGCTGCTAGAGAGAGAGAGTCATCCAAGCGGTCCTACCAGATCAGATAGAATCTGGAACTTACTCAAGATTATTTTTAGTGCCAAAGAAAACAAGGGACTGGAGACCAGTTTTAAATCTCAGTGTATTGAACATGTCAATTCAGCACACAAAGTTCAGGATGGTCACAGTTCACACCATTATGCCTTTTCTGGGCAAGGACAACTGGATGTGCTCGATAGAACTTCAGGATGTGTACTATCACATAAAAATGAACACATGATCCAGAAGGTACTTACACTTCCGGCTGGGAGCCAGTCATTGTCAGTTCAGAGCACTGCCCTTTGGCCTCACTAGAACCCCCAGGGTGTTTACCAAATGCATGGCAGTGGTTGCAGCTCACTTAAAATGCAAGGATTCCAGGTGTTTCCATATTTAGATAACTGGTTCATTACCACCCAGGTCAGGTATCAACTGATAAAAGCTAGAGATCAGGTGTTGAGACCTGCTCAAATCGTGGAATAACCATAAGTTACAACAGGTCTCATCTGCAACAAACCCAGGTATTAGAATTCATAGGAACAGTGTTCAACACAGTGTCTAAGGTAGCATCTGATATTGTTAATCCTCGTTCATTCCTTATGTATGGGTATCGGTTCCGAACTCAGAACCGAGCCGGCCATTTTCCAAGCTCATGTCAGCTTCAAACTCTCAAGCTAAACTCTTACCCACAATTCCCCTCTCCCTGTTACCCCAGATTTCGGTTGCCGCATTGCTATCCAGTCGTGTCAAGCTACTTCTCTTGAGCCAAGTACAGTCAGTTGTTGTTTAATTGCTTTACAAATTACTTTTCTGTCAGAAAAGTTGATATTTTATTGTCTCTTGCCCTATCACATCTAGCGTTTATAATTTCCTCAGGTTTTTTCTCTCCTTTACTTCCACTTTTTACCACAAGGTAATTTCTCCTTACCATCATTGTTAATCCCTTTCCTTTCTTTTTCATACCTTCGGGTATTCTCTTGTACCATTGTTGGTACTTTTCTGTTTGTTAATATGGCAGATAAAAAGGGTAGCCCGGGGTTTAAGCGGTGTTCTGATTGTGGACACAAACTGCCTACTTCTGATGCACACTCTTTATGTGTTTATTGTTTGGGAGCTTCCCATTTACCTGTTGAACCACCTTGTACTATATGTGAAAACTTTTCTAATAGAATTTTGTTAGAAAGGAAAAATAAGCTAATACTGAAGGGACTTCTAAAATCTCCCTTTTCAGAGGCTATTTCTGGGTCAGAAGTCTCAACCCCTCCTAAAACCCATAAGAAAATGGATGTTTCTACTAAGGCTAAATCCTTGCCTTCGTCCCCGGCTGGGGACTCTCACCAACCAAAATCTAAAAAGGCGAAAATTTCGGCTCCGGAGCTCTCTGTCAGCCCCAGTGCTTTCGGTGCCTAGACCTTCGGCACCGAGTCCTTTGGCTCCATTAGTGATTTTGGCTCCGTCTTCTCCTGCAGCCTTCTTCATATCAGCACCGAGGGGGTCCTTGGTTCAGATCGTTACCACTGTATCGGCACCAACCGTTCAGTCGGCGCAGACCTTAACTGCTTCGGCTCCGAGATCTTCCTCGGAACCGAGGCCTTTATTACTGACTCCAGTTTAGTCGGTTCCAGTTTCAGCGCAGACAACCACTTTGGTACCGATCCCTGTGCAGACAATGACATCGGCACCAATGATTTCCTTGGTGCAGACTACAGTAGTCCAGTCTTTCTCGGCACCGTTGTCCTCGGTGCGATCAGATGAGATGGGCACCGAGTCTTCCTCTTTTTTGGACAAGCCTGTTTCTTCCTCAGTCTCTATGAGGTCCACTAGAAGTCTTTCTGAACATGATGTGTTGTGTCTTGTGGACCAGGCTTTCTTGGCCAGAGGTACTCCACCCCCAGGAACTATCCTTTCTTGGGAGGTGGTCACCCATCCCCAAAGACACCTTCTTATTCTCCTCCTTCATTGCCTTTGAAGTCCATGGATGTAGTACAGTCTTCCCCTTCTGCGGTTCCCTTTATGGATCTCACTAAGGAACCGCAGTTGCCTTCGTGGCAGGAAAGTTTTGCTACGACCGAGGCTGTCAGCTGTGATACGCATAGCTTGCTGCTCCACAGCCATCCAGGGACTCCGAGTCGGCAGGCTGAGCCACTTAGGGGAGTGCCCCCTGTCCTTGACATACACTCCTCTCCGGGTGTACCAGCCTTCCAACTGATGGAGAAGGCTTTCGCCGCTGCTGGCGATACCGGACTGTCTATAACTCCGCCCTCCTCTGGTACACTGGTCTCACAAGTCGCACCTAGCGGACACCGGGTGCAAGGGCCTCAGGACATATTCCCTCAGGAATCCCCTTTTTCATTGTCTTTCCCAGCTTCTCCCACTGAGGAGGTCCACCGGAAAAGTTTGTGTAAGAGGAAGCACATGGACTCCACAGAGGAGTCTCTCACTGAAGACACAGATTTCGATGAAGGGGAAGGATCCCCTCGGTCACCCTCTGAGGTATCCTTTGGTGATATCCTTGAAATCCTGAAACAGAGAGGTGACTGGCAGCCCTCTAATCCGACCCGTGAGGAATCTGTGTTCCTGCAGGCTTTTCGCCCGGCCCCCTACCACCTGGGTTACTCCACCTGCCGATGAACTTGTCAAGTTCATCGTGCAGCATGCTTGGAAGGCCCCTGATACTGTTGAAGCTATTCCCCGGAGGCCAGATAAGATCTTGTCCCCTCCTGCTTCAGATCCCCATTGGTCTAAAGGTCTTCCTGTAGATGCTTTGGTGGTGGCAGCCTCAACAAAAAAGGATCTGGCAGAAGAAGAAAGCCATACTGTCCGTCCGCCTAACAGAGAGTCCCGGGCCCTGGACAGAATAGGGAAGCGCACTTTTGCTTCAGCGACCTTTGCTATCAGGTCCCTGAATTATATGGCACATTTTACCAGGCTTCAAAGGGATCTGGTTTCTGAGCTCTCTGAAACCTTGGCTGGTGCAGTGTCTGATGAGGTCCGTGACAAAGTGGCCTCTCATCTGGCCACCATTAAGTCTATATCTAACTCATGTATGTGATTGATATCTCACGCATCAGAAGGAGCAGCGGGTTCAGCTGCGGTCTTGAGAAGACACGCCTGGATGCACTTGTGCAACTTTGCGGAACCTTTTAAGTCTTCCTTTCTTAATGCCCCCATTGAGCCCTCCTCGATGTTTGGACCCAAAGTTAAAAGCACACTGGCCAGATGTGAACAAGATGGTAAGACCCTTTCTGCCATAGGTGTCCGTTATTCTTCCCCTCAACATGCTTTCTCCCGAAACCAAAAGTGTGGGAAGATATGGTTCAAGAAATCTTAGGGTCTTTTCCGTGACACACAGGCCGAGTTCTCCCCCAGAGGCAGAGGGGGAAACTCACAGGGAAGACGCTCCTTTCGGGGCAGAGGAGGACCACGTAACCAGGGTAGAAGGGATTCTTTCCCTGGTCAATCCTACCATCGCTCCTCTTTATCCCGTCCCTTCAAAAAATCTTCCCGATGTTCCACCCGGTCAAAGGCAAGAAGCAGCACTAGAGATAGAAAAGCTGCTAAGAAAAAAGAGTCATCCAAATAGTCCCTCCAGACCAGATAGGATCCGGATTTTACTCAAGACTATTTTTGGTGCCAAAGAAAACCGGGGACTGGATACCAATTTTAGATCTCAGTGTATTGAACAAGTTTGTGAGAGTACAAAAATTCCGGATGGTCACTATACAGTCTATCCTCCCACTTTTGGAAAAAGAAGATTGGATGTGCTCTATAGATCTTCAAGATGCGTACTACCACATAAAGGTGGACAGGCCATCAAGAAGATTTCTGCGCTTCTATGCGTGAGCCAGTCACTACCAGTTCAGAGTACTGCCCTTTGGACTCTCTACAGCCCCCAGAGTGTTCACAAAGTGCATGGCAGTTGTCACAGCTCACTTGCGACCTCAAGAATTCCAAGTGTTTCCGTACCTAGACGACTGGCTCATTTCCGCCCCCACCAGACATCTACTGGAAAAAGCCTTGGCATACTCTCTCCTCGCTGCTCAAAGGCTAGGCATAACCATAAACTGGCAGAAATCCAGTCTCTCCCCATCTCAGTCGACAGAAATTCATAAGGGTTATCTTGGATACAAAAAACTGCAGAGCTGCTATTCCAGAGCACAGAATTTTAAGGATAAAGCAACAACTAATTCCAGTCCTTTCAAAGGAAAAATCCACGGCTCACTCAGTTCTACAGCTGTTGAGTTCCATGGCAGCCTCCATCACCATTGTTCCCCTGGCCAGGTTTCACATGAGGCTTCTACAATGGCTACTGCTCACCCAATGGTATCCTTTTCAGCATCCTCTTTCAGCCATGATTCGAGTAACCCACAGGTGCAAACAGGATTTAAAATGGTGGATGACACACAATTCCTCTCAATGGTCTCGCCCTTTTTCCCCCAGCAACCCAAGGCCACAGTGACCACGGACGCCTCCCTGATGGGGTGGGGGGGGCTATGTCAGGGACAGACAGTCCAAGGCACTTGGTTCCAACCGGAGGCCCATTTGCATATAAATGTTCTAGAGCTGAGGGCGGTGCTTCTGGCGTTGCAAGCATTCTATCCCCTGCTGCTGTCTGGGACAATTGCGATTCAATCAGACAACATGGCGGTGGTCTGGTACATCAACAAGCAAGGTGAAACCAAATCTTACCCCCTTTGTCGAGAGGCCATGAGGATATTGCAATGGGCGATGGCTACCAACCGTTTTCTTCTAGCAACGCACATTCCCGGGAGTTCCAATGTGATAGCAGACAGAACCCAGCAGATGCATTCTGCAGTCTCAAGAGTGGTCCCTGAATCCCTTGATAGCGGCGGAGATCTTCCACCACTGGGACCGTCCTTGCTGCGACCTCTTTGCATCCCCGGCCAACTACAAATGCAGCAACTACTTCGCCCTGATTCCCCCTGCGGGACAGTTACGGGTCTTCTCTACGCATTTCCGCCCTTTCCTCTCATTCCTCAGTTTCTGAAGAAAGCCCGGTGGTTGAAGAGCAAGGTAATCCTCATAGCGCCATATTGGCCACGACAGATTTGGTTCCCATTCCTTTGGCCTCGCCTACTAGATCGACCATGGATCCTCCATCCAATCCTGGAGTTGATCTTACACCCACAGAAGCTGATTCATCCCAACTTGAACAGCCTAAAGCTAATAGCTTGGCTACACCAATTCCCTTGATTGCCAGGCAGAATGATCTTTCTTTACCAGTACGTGATGTTTTCATTGCTTCTCATAAGTCCTCCACTAGAATTACTTATCTGAGCAATTGGAAAAGATTTACCTGTTGGCTGAAAGATAAACAAGTAGACCCCTTTTCAGCACCAGTGCCGATTATACTAGACTATCTGGCCGATCTGTTTCAATCAGGTCTATTGTCCTCTACCATTAGAGTACATTTGGCTGCAATTTCTAATTTTCATGAGGGTGTCCAAGATTCCACTCTTATGTCCCATAAATTGTGCAAGATCTTCATAAAAGGTGTGAATCATCTGAAGCCACCTTTTAGAGAACCTGTTCAACCATGGGATTTATCATTAGTTCTACAAGCTCTGACAATGGCACCTTTTGAACCAGCCTCTTCTTGCAACCTCAAGTATTTGTCATGGAAAACCTTGTTTTTGGTCGCTATTACTTCTGCCAGACGTATTTCTGAACTTCAAGCTTTATGTATCAAGAGTCCTTACTTGATTTTTCATAGAGATAGAGTGTCCCTGAGAACTAATCCGTCATTTCTGCCTAATGTGATCTCTGAAATGTCCATTAATCAAGCCATTGAATTGCCAGTTTTTTTTCCCCAACCATTCAAACAGAGGAGAGTATTGCCTACATACCCTTGATATACACAGACAAATCTGTTTTTACCTAAACAGGACTAAACCCTTTCGTAAATCTGACCAGTTATTTTTTGGCCTTTTCTGGACCTAGATTAGGATCGGCTGTTGCTAAGGTCACATTAGCTAGATGGTTGAAGGACTGTGTGACCTTTATTTACACACAACATAATATCTCGTTGCCTACTACCATGAAAGCTCATTCAACAAGGTCAGTGGCAACTTCTGCTGCCTTCAATACCACAGCTTCTTTACATGACATCTGTGCAGCTGCAACTTGGTCTACACCTCATACCTTCATCAATCATTACAAATTGGATTTGGCCTCCAAGAGAAGAGCATCTTTTGGTTCTGTGGTGCTCAGGAATGTCCTTCCATGAGAGCCTCCCAGAAATAGAGGTAGCTGGGGACTCTGTCCCATACGTAAGGAATGAACGAGGATTAACAATATCAGATAAAAAGTTATGTCTTACTATAACGTTCCATCTGTATTGTTGATCCTCGTTCAGTCATTACGACCTTCCCTCCTTCCCCCTCTTATGGTTTCTAGTGGATCTCACCATCCAGTTCTCTTAGGTTATTTGACCAGAGGTAGCCTCTACTTTCTTTAACTTGCAAACTCAATCTGAGGTAACAGGGAGAGGTGAATTGTGGGTAAGAGTTTAGCTTGAGAGTTTGAAGCTGACGCGAGCTTGGAAAATGGCCGGCTCGGTTCCGAGCTCGGAACCGATACCTATACGTAATGACTGAACGAGGATCAACAATACAGATGGAACGTTATGTTAAGACATAACTTCTTTTTCTCTTCCTGTATCGAGAATGCAAACATTAAGGTGCAGGTCTTGAAAATAATTTGCAGTACCAGAATTTCAGCCCATTTGATTCTGCAAACCATGGGATCAGTGTCAGCAGCAATAATTTTAGTCCCTTTAGCAACTTTCCACATGAGAATTTTCCCATGGATGCTAGTAACACAATGGTCAGTGCTTTCTCAGCCCATGTCTGCGAAGATAAGAATAACCAAGGTATGTAAATACCTTTCCTAGTAGATGCAGTCAGAACAGCTGTTACGGGGTCATTCTTTCATCTTCCCTCAGCCCAAGGCCATAGTGACCAACTGCAATAGGCTTGAAGGGGGGGATTGTCCAAATCCTTATGTATTTTCGGTAACGTGAAAATTCAACTAATTTGTGGATTTTTCGTTATTAATCATACCATCACATAACCATCCTTCGATAAGAGTCATTGAACCCATAAACTTTTTTCATATTGGAAAAATGAGCCTTTTTTTAAAACTTGTCTTCTAGCAACGTGCCTTGCATCTTGTTAATATAAAATTCTATATCCAAAACAACCAAGGCATTACCTTTTATCTGCTTTGGTAACGATAATATCAGCATTATTAACCAGTTCATTCAAAACTGTTCTCTCTTCAGACATTAAATTATAGTCCTTGCACTTAGGTTTTTCTGTAAACAGTTCTCTTAATTGACTCTCAGTAGTACATAGAAAAGCCTTTAACTCTGGTCACAACGGCAGATTGAAAAGACTAGGCTTGCAAAAACTCCTCCATGAGGCTCATTTCTTCTGCGGCAGATGGAGCGAGTAGGGCAGCAGGTACCGGAGTAGCTTTACGCAGACACTCCTGGATGTACCTTTGTTTGCGGAACCCTTTAAGTCTTCATTTACCAACACCCCCTTTGATGGCTCGTCCTTGTTTGGGCCTCAGGTAGAAGAGACTCTCACCCGGTGTGAACAGGATGGCAAGACTCTCTCTGCCGTAGGGGTCCATTTTCCCACTCCATCTAGACCCTATCCTAATGGTCAGAAGAGTGGGTGAATGTGGTTCCGAAAATCCCAGGGATCTTTGACTGACACACGTGGTGATTATTCCCCCAGGGGCAGAGGGGGAAACAACAATGGAAGGCACTGCCCTTGCGGCAGAGGGTGACTGCAACAGCAGGGCGACAGAGATACTTTCTCTGCTAGGACCTTCCAGCACTCCTGAAGGGAGGCCCGACTGTCCACCTCTGGAGGCAGTCAGGGGCAGACTATCACTGTACCCAGCAACCTGGCAGTCTATCATGAGAGAAACATGCGTACTGTCGATAATATCCAGGGGCTACAAAATTCTCCCAGTCCCCCTCAAAAGACAAACGTTCTATCCCAGATGTTCCACCCAGTCTTCGGGATCATGCAATCCTAGAGGTTCAAAGATTGCTAGAAAAAAATAGCCATCCAGGAAGTCTCCGCAGACCAAATTGGATCCAGAACTTACTCCAGATTCTTTTTTAGTTCCAAAGAAGACAGGGGACTGGAGACCAGTCTTGGATCTCAGCAAGCTAAACCAATCAGTAAAGAAAGACAAATTTAAGGATGGTGAGACTGCAGTCCATTCTTCCCTTCTTGGGTCAGGACAATTGGATGTCCTCCACAGATCTCCGGGACACGTACTTCTTCCGGCTTTTCCCGGTTAGGAGTCGCCACAGCAGATCATCGTCCACTCATGATTGACAGTGGAGTTTTACAGTGTCAAGTTGCTAGCCCGGCGCCCAACCTTCCACAGAAGGCGCACACATGCACACACTGACACCTAGGGCCAATTTAGGGTGTCCAATCCACCTACTGCATATCTTTGGGATGTGGGAGGAAACCGGAGCACCCGGAGGAAACCCACGCGACCACAGGGAGGACATGCAGACTCCGCACAGAAGGCACCCCAGCCGAGGATCGAACTGGAGAACTTCTTGCTGTGAGGCGGCAACGCTAACCGCTGCACCACCATGGCCGCCCTATCTCCAGGATGCGTACTACCATATAAAAATGGACAGGCAATCCAGGAAATTCCTATGCTTCTGGCTGGGAGACGGTCATTATCAGTTCAGGGCCTTGCTCTTTGGTCTCACCACAGCTCCCAGGATGTTCACCAAGTGTATGGCAGTGGTCATGGCTCACCTGAGACGTCTAGGATTCCAGGTGTTTCCTTATCTAGATGACTGGCTCCTCACTGCTACCACCAACAACAACTTATAGAGGCACGAGATTACAACATAACATCCTGTGCCCAACTAGGCATCACAATCAACTTCGTAAAATCTGCCTTGTTGCCCTCTCAATCTACGACTTGCATAGGAGCAGAGCTAGGCACAACAAAAATTATTGTAAAATTGCCTCAGGAAAGAGCTTCCATTGTCCAACAACAGGTGTCACTTCTCCTGAGGAGCAAAAGAATTCAAGTCAAATATGTCCTTCAAGCTCTAGGGTCCATGGCAGCAGCCATTCTTTTAGTTCCCTTAGCATGCTTTCACATGAGAATCATTCATTGGCTTCTTTTCACACAATGGTCCTTTGAGGAATTACTCATGTCTCACATGATGCTAATTACGGAATCTTGCAAAAGACACCTTTCCTGGTGGATGGTCTTCCCACTAGTGACTCAGGGCAGACCTTTCATGGAATCCCATCCGATTGCCACAGTGACCACGGACGCTTTCCTGATAGGGTGGGGGGACCATTATCTAGGGAAGACAGTCCAAGGCACGTGGCAACCTCATGAGTACCACTTGCACATCAACGTTCTGGAGATGAGAGCGGTGCAAGCTCTTCAAGACTCTCTCCCTGCTGGGACTATTGCAATACAGACGGACAACATGTCAGTGGTTTGATACATCAACAAACAGGGCGGAACCAGGTCTTACTCCTTGTGCCGAGAGGCCCGCAGACTGTGGCAATGGGCGATTTCCTCACAACGTTTTCTGACAGCAACGCATATCCATGGGAAGTCCAATGTAATAGCGGACAGGCTCAGCAGGGCTATCCTCATGCCGCATGAGTGGTCTCTGAAACAGGAAATTGTGGATCTTATTTTCCACAAATGGGGCCAGCCTTGCTGCGATCTCTTTGCCTCTCCCCTCAACAACAAATGCAGCAGCTACTTCTCCCTTGTTCCTCCTCCAGGTCAGACACCCAGGGACGCTCTAGTCTACGATTGCCCTCAGGGACTCCTTTATGCATTTCCCTCCCTTTCCCCTAATTCCAAAAGTCATTCAGAAAGCAAAATCGTTGGGTTGCAAGATGATCCTCATTGCCCCCTGTTAGCCTCAACAGATTTGATTTCCGTTCCTTCACCCCCACCTTCTAGCCCAGCCTTGGGTTCTGGACCCAGTGCCGGACCTGTTGATTCATCAATCAGGTGGGTTACACCAATCCCTCCAATCTGTCAAGCTCACAGCTTGGTTACTCCACTTCCAATCTTAGTCAGGCTCCCCAATGTTTCCCCAGCAGTGCGTGATGTTATTGTTTCCTCCCATAAGACAACTACGAGGAAAGTTTATGCTAGCAAATGGAAAAGATTCTCTTATTGGGCAGAATCCAGGAATTTAGATCCCCTTACAGCTCCTGTACATGAAATTTTGGATTTCTTAGCAGAACTGTTTCGATCTGGTACAGCTGCTGCTACCATTAGAGTACAACTAGCTGCCATTTCAAATTTTCACATCGGAGTTTTTAACTCGCGCTTAATGTCTGACAAACTCTGTAAGGCTTTCATGAGAGGTACATCTCTACTTTGACCCCCAGTGAAAGAGCACCTTCCACCTTGGGATCTCAATTTGGTTCTGGCCTCTTTGGTACTGCCACCCTTTGAACCCAGCAGCATCATGTTCTTTGAAATTTCTGTCTTGGAAAACTGTCTTCCCAGTTGCTTTTACTTCTGCCAAACGTGTTTCAGAACTCCATGCCCTATGTGTTCACCCTCCATACCTGGTTTTTCACAAAGACAGAGTTTTTCTGAGAACCAACCCATCCTTTCTACCTAAAGTTTGTTCAGAACACAATTTGAATCAATCCGTTGAACTTCCTGTCTTTTTCCCTAATCATTCCAACAAGGCAGAATACAGATTACACCAATTGGATGTGCATAGACAACTACGTTTCTATCTACATAGAACTAAAGAGTTGAGAAAATCAGATCAGTTGTTCCTTTCATTTGCTAACAACAAACAAGGCCTTCCAGTTTCTAAAGTAACCTTGTCAAAATGGTTATCAGACACCATTGTCTTTACTTACCATTTGCGACAAAAAGATCTTCCAGCAAGACCCAAAGGTCATTCAACCAGGTCAGTAGCTACCTCGGTAGTTTTTCAGTCTAGATTGCCCATAGATTCAATTTGTGCAGCAGCTACTTGGGCAGATCCTCATACATTTATTTCTCATTACAAAGTAGATGTGGTCTCCCGGGGCAGGGCTTCCTTTGGTTCCACGGTTCCGAAGAGTCTGTTCCAGTGAGCCACCCAGGATTGAGGTGCTAGGGACGCTGTCCCATCCAGCAAGAATGAAAGCGAGATTGGACAACTTAACATAAAGAAGTTAAGTACCTACCATAACATTCCATGTTAGTTGTCCTTCATCTCGCCTTCCTTCTTGCGTCCCTCCCTCCTTCCCCCTTCCTCGAGGATTGAGAGGAGTTTATCATTGGTTTCACTGGCTAACTTGTTTAGTTCTTAGTTGCTTCCCAAGCAAACCATTACAATTTACTGTATATCCAGGTTTAATAATAATGGATTATCTTCTATGATTATGTCTGGTGTGAGCTATCTTAAACGAGATCTGGGTAGCTGACTCTGGGCATTCTGGGATAAGGGGTAGCCTCGAGCCAGTAAAGACCTCTCGAGCTATAGAAGTGGCTGAGTCGGAGTCAAGGATAGGCTCCGAACCCATCCAGCAAGAAGGAAGGCGAGATGAAGGACAACTAACATGGAACATTATGGTAGGTACATAACTTCTTTATGTTAAGTTCATTAAAGATCTTCCTTCAAAACCTTTGTGAAGTATTTCCTGTGGTTGCAGAAAACTGTTGTCCACTTCCTACCACAAATAACTTGATTTTTTTCTAACTTTTCTCTTGATTGCCTAGTTCTTAAAAATGCTATCAGGAAGTCTGATAAAGAAACAAGAGAAAATGATAAGGTATTAAAGACTTGTAAAGGATGCTTAAATGTAGAAGAAAAAATATAAATCCATTTGTTTCAATTTGGTTGTTGAGGAGGCTGTTACATATTATATGACTTCAAAAAATAATTCTCAACATCACTTTTGTAGGCACCTATATTTATAGCCCCCAAGATCATATCAGATCAAAGGGTTTCTGCAAAGGATATTCCTAGCACTTTCAAAGTGTTTTCTTTGGTTAGGTCCCCTAGAGTTTACTACATTTCAGCTCATGTCGTATGGCGACCTTCAGTAAGTAGAAGATTGAAAGAGAGAATCCATCTTGGTTTAAGAAACTGCATTGGAGCAGTAGAGATTTGTGTTGGTACCTTCACTGAACTGATCTCACTCTGTGGGTGGAGCACAAACAATTGGTAAAGTTGCAAGAAGTAAAAGGAGAAGAAAAATAACTTGTCTACCATGTTCTACTAGCGAAGAAAAAGATTTCTGTATGAGAAAGAGGCACATTATTTCTTTTAAATATTCTGATATGGAAAATTCATTTTCTGTGTCTCTAGGCTATTTGCCTGGAAGATGTTTCTTTTATGGAAACCATATGTATTATGGAAGAACCTTTTTATTTCCCATGGGCAATCCATCTTCCCCCGGGGGGGGGGGGATTAAGACTGAACCTGCAGATATCTCTTTGTCAGCATCAAGCCAAATTGGGAAGCTATTCACTGATATCTTTTCCACTGATATGAGTCTAGGTTAATAGAGATACATGATGAATTATTGTTTGTATGTCCTGTATCTTAGTGGTTACAGCACTAAACTGTTTCTCTCTCTTTTCTTCTTTCCTCATCTTAGATCATAATCACAAAAATTAAGTTTTCTGCTAACAGCACAGTTGGCAATGGAGTGCATACACTGACATGTTTGAGCTAGTTTTAATTCTTTGACAGGTTGGGAATTTTTTTTTTAAAGAAAAAGAAAGACAAATGTGGTTGTCACTGAAATAAATGTTTATATCACCGTTCACTTTAAAAAATACTTTAATTACATTTAAAAAAAGCTTATATTGAAATTAACCCTTCCACAACAGTTTTAGCAGAATGAGAACTTGGAAGTAAAAGCAGTCAAACGACAACACTGGTTTATGTGAAAATGGCAACTTAACCAGAGATCTCCAAAATGTTTTTTACCTTGTTTTATATACTGTTTCCTTCTCTAGTATTCCTACAGGGGCAAATTTCAGAGTCATTTTGTCTGTTTGGTAACACAGAACTGATGGTGTTGCACATAATGCAACAGGTTATGCAGGAGAATTTATTCAGAAACCACAAAGACATCCGGTACATCTCACACTGTAGTTGATGCATCATGTCATAGCAAAAGAAGTAATTCAGAGGGTGTCTTTCATCCATAGAAGTCAAGGTTTCATTCCAGACAATTTTTGTTTCCAAAAAAGGACACCACCACAAAACATCTGTTAGACTTAACTGCATCTGAAGAAATTCAGAAATGTAAAGTTATTCAGGATTGTGACTCTGAAAACTTCATTTCTTTTCATAGAATATACCCATACCTTCCTGCAGTGGATATGTGACTTGTATCACTTCGTATTTCATTGAGATCTTCTCACAGAAATTGTTCAGATTTAGATAGCTTATTGTTGTTTTCAGCTGTACTATTTAGACTACTTGCAGCCCTCAGAGTTTTTACTAAAAATGTATCTCTGTTTTTTCTTCAGCTCAGAAAACAAGACATAACCTGTGCATTTTTTTTTATGTCGACAAAACAAAGGAATTATTACTTTCATCATTCCATGGTATTGTTTCAGTTTCTGGGTATAACAGTAAACTACAAAAAATCTTATTTGGCTTCATCACTGCCAGTAACTTTTCTAGGGATAATCATAAGTTCAGTATTGCAAGTCTTTTCACCTTTGGACAAGTAGACAAGATTCACCTGATTAAGTTGTGTCAACAACAGTCACAATAAGGTAGTTTCTGGGGGCACTGAGGTTCATGCATTGCAGTGCATTATCCTAGTTCCTCAGGTAAGTTTGCATAAAGGAAAAAGGGTGACATTCCAGAAACAGTTGTGTCAAATCTGCAGATCATCTCAATGTAATTATTCCAGTCCCACGGGGCATAAAGAAGGAATTCTTTTATTGAACATACTTGGAGTGCTGAGCCATAAGAATGATAACTTCCACTGTCCAAAGTTCATATTCTTGATACAGATTTGTTGGATTATGCCTCTGGAGTCTGTTCAGTAACTCATCTAGATATCCTCAATATCTAAAGTCACTTTATATCAACTTGAAAGAGATAGACATTTTTCATAGCCCTGACAGCCAGTCTTCCAGGACAGCTTTCATGAGGTCATTTGCAGATCATATCTGAAGTAATAGACAGGAGTCCCCATGGACTACGGGGTTGGGAGGGTGGCCTAATGGTTAAGATGTTTGCTTTACAAACACAAGGTGCAGGGTTTGTGTCTCACAAGGGATAATTGGCTAGGCTTACAATGGCTTGCAAGGGCAGTTAGCCTAGTACTAACCTATAAACTAACCTATGAACCTATGATGTTTGCAGATGACATTGTGATCTGTAGTGAGAGTAGGGAACAGATGGAGGAGACCCTGGAGAGATGGAGATATGCTGTAGAGAGAAGAGGAATGAAGGTCAGCAGGACTAAGACAGAATATATGTGTGTGAATGAGAGGGAGGATAGAGGAATGGTAAGGATGCAAGGAGTAGAGATGCGAAGGTGGATGAGTTTAAATACTCGGGGTCAATAGTTCAGAGTAACGGTGAGTGTGGAAGAGAGGTGAAGAAGAGAGTACAGGCAGGATGGAGTGGGTGGAGAAGTGTGTCAGGAGTGATTTGTGACAGAAGAGTACCTGTAAGAGTGAAAGGGGGAGGTCTACAAGAGGGTAGTGAGACCAGCTATATTATATGGGTTGGAGACAGTGGCATTGACAAAAAGGCAGGTGTTTGAGCTGGATATGGCAGAGTTAAAGATGTTAAGATTTGCACTGGGTGTGACGAGGGTGGACAGGATTAGGAATAAGTATATTAGAGGGTCAGCCCAGGTTGGAAGGTTTGGAGACAAAGCCAGAGAGGCAAGATTATGTTGGTTTGGACATGTGCTGAGCAGAGATGCTGAGTATATTGGGAAAAAGATGCTAAGGATGAAGCTACCAGGTAACAGGAAAAGAAGAAGGCCTAAGATAAGGTTTATGGATGTGGTGAGAGAGGACATGCAGATGGTTGGTGTGACAGAGCAAGATGCAGAGGACAGGAAGAAATGGAAACAGGTGATCCGCTGTGGCGACCCCTAACGGGAACAGCCGAAAGAAGATGATGATGATCTGAAGTAATAGTGCTGTGTTGTATAAACAAGCAAAAAGGAGCTAAATCGTTTCAACATTGTAAGAAGAAGCTCAGCCAGATTTTGGAATTAGCTGTGCATCAAAACCTTCACCTCAGCTTCTGGCTAATTCAGGTTCTAATTTTGCTAAACTAATTAGAAGCTTTGAGCAGGAAAATGGCTCATTAATTGAAACTGGAACCAAGAAATGTTCAACCTGTCATGCAGATGTGATCTTCCACAAGTGATCTTTTACTACTCACCAAGCCGTCACCTAAAATCCTTTTCCATTTTGCATTGTTGGACAGTTTAAATGGATGATGGCTTTCCTTTCAGTAACTTGGACTTGAAGTATGTCTTTCCTTCTTTTCATTTAATTCAGCAATTTTCCCTCAAAGTAAAATAGGGCAGTGCCACCACAGTGCTGATAAACATGTTGGCCAAGATAACTTTGATATTCTCTGCAAATTAGCCTGACTTCCTTTCCAGCACAGCCTTTACCTCTACACAAGTCCTTCCTTGACTCGATGAGAGCAGAGTACTCCGTTCTAGCCGTAAAGCTCTGAAACCATTAGCAAAGAGCATATAATTTTGTTTCTGAATAGCAGCTGTTTTTTCAGCATGTTTTGATATTTTACTAGAAGTGAAAAAAAGATAAAATCATATATATATAGAAGTAGAAGTGATTTTTTTTCGTTGAATATGCCATATGATCTGGATCCCCTTATACTGCACCTGAAACAAGTCTGCAAGACTACCTAAACTACAAATTTAATTGTATTGAACCTGAAAATCATCCACTGAGATGAATGCTCTCAACTGGTTAACAAACAAAAAGTAAATAAATAAAACACTTCTTATTTTGGCTTACTTATCAGTTAAGGTTCAAGTTTCTTCAGTTCTTGCTTCTGTTCCAATCTTCCCACAGATAATGGCTCATGTTTCTGTCAAGGCTACCTCAAAGGGGTTATTCACTGAAGACCTGTAGGAAGACTTGTGTCCACCTTGTGATTTGAACTTTATGTTGGAGAAATAAAAGTGCCATTTCTGCTTGAACTTGCAGCAGAGTTAAAAATATGTCTCATGGAAGCCACTTTTTGTAGTTATGTTGATTCTGGCAGAAAAACATTCAGAGTTGAAAGCTGTTGTGTGTAAAACCACATTATTAGGTGTTCCAGGGTGTCATTGAAGGCAAATGAGTGTTTCATGCCCAAAATAGCTTCAGTAGTTGCTCTCAATTCATTCACTTGTTAGTCTTTTTTACAAACTGCTAAATAGAGAATGACATATATTTGGATATACAGAGACAGCTCTCATATTGTAAATGAATTAATGATTTCACAAAGTCTTGACAGTTTTAAAAATGAGAAGAAAGGCCAGCCAGTCAGTAAGATGTCTCTGTTTAATGGCTGACCCAATGTATTAGCTTTTTGCTGCAAACACACTTAGTAATTCGGTGCAAAGTAGTGACAGCTTGTACCACTTAAGTAAAGCAGCTACGTCAGCAGCATATTTCAGAAAATTTGCAATGTAGATTCCTGTTCACAGTTTCATATAGCATAGAGGATTCTAAGTGGGTTGCCAATCATAACTTGCTTTTGTGTTCGAGACATGGATGACAAGAAATTCAACTTAAGAGTGAAGCTCAAGAGGTAAATCCTGGCTTCCATGTCGAGAGCACGCAGTTAAGGATTATGATTGGCGGCCAAGTCGTAATTCTTTGAATTGCACAGAACTTTATCAGCTCTGTGTACTATTAGTTACAGAAAAAGTGCTAAATGTTTTTCAGCTTTCAAAACTGTAAAGCACTTAGAGGGCATTGTCAGGAAGACAGTGTAACATAGTCATTCACCTTGCCATGTCTCTCAAATGTCCAGATTTTAGCAGAATGTGCAGATTTTTGCCACATCTGCTTCTCATAAAATATTTGGTTTTCATACATATCACCGAGTCACTAAATAATGACAGTCATTTCAGTTTCAGACTTCATATCCTTCAGAAAATCTAGGCAAACATACATCCTGCTATTCTAGATACTTTATGAGCGGAAGTGAGGGACATGTTATTGGTACAGATAGAAGGCAGAAACAAGGCTGTTTTTTTTTTTCTGCAGCTGTTATTTGCTCTTCAGTACTGGCAGATTCAACTGGGTAACATGAGACCCAACCTGAAGTTAAGCAGGGGGTGCGTCACATTTGTTTAGGTCAGGCATCCCACTATAGTCGCACTTTAACTGAGTTGTATTTTTCTGTATATCGGAGTGTAATCACTGCACAATGCACTACCATACAAGTAAGTCACATTGTCCAAGGGTAAGACGGGCTTTGGCACAGCATTACCACAACAGATCTTGCAAGTCTCTTCCTTCCTGAACGGTTCTAGAACTGCTTGGAAATCTGCCAAATATCCTATAGCATAACACTATATTTTAAGTAATGTGGTTGTAACAATGCAGTTAGCCTCCAGAAAGGGCTCAGTAAGATGCTAACATTAGTCTTCATGGGGACCAGGACACAGCTGAGGAAATTTCTGGGTGGAAAAGAAGACACAAAAGATGTCTAAACTCCAAATGCTATGATTTACTGTTCTAGTGTACTCTCTTCAAAGGTCTGCTGCCATGGTAAGTATTGTTTGACACAACTGCAGTTTACTTACTCATGTTTATCAGTTGATTTTTGAAGGGTCCTTAGCTGGTTTGTATTACTTACTCTTTTGTAATCCTTTGTCTGTTCAGCTCTACTATTCGGGAGTTCCCTTTGCAGTTTTCTAAGTTGGGCAAGTGTCTAATATATCTTTGTACAGCATAGGTTGCATCATAATTTTCTTTATTTACAAAACTTCTTTATTCAGTGATAGGGGCGGTCTGACACATGAAGAGGCTAAGCCTCTGATCGTTTGTGTTGCATGATATGGCATGCTCTGCCAGAAGGTCCCAAGCATGGGAACTCCCTAATCCTACCTGGCTTGAAGGTAGCAGAAAAGGATATCTAGGCTATAGACCTACTGAAGCAAAACCCTTCACAGATCAACTGATATAAATAATTACCTGTTATGTCACTTTTATTAATGTGTTTTTATCACAGTATTTTGGTTTGCTTTTTACAACCTTGTAGATCTGCAGTAGTATATATTTTCTGTTTTTCATTGTACTTCTGTTTATTTGTAGTTTCCCAAATGTTTTCTGCCTCTTTTCTTGTTCTCCTTCCATTATTTTCATTTTATTGCAGCTTTTTATTTGGTTTTGTTGTGTTTTTATTTGTCGATATCGTTAAACTTTTCACCCTGTCTGTCTCATGATTTTCTGTACTTTTCCTTCTGTCTGTCCCTCACTTGTTTTTTCCTGTGTTATTCTGATCTTTATTAAAGCTTCCCAACTTTTTGGTCACCTAGTGATACACCCTTGTATAATCTGGAGCCCTGTGAGCCGTTACTCTTTGATGTGGCCAGATTTCGTGGAATAACAGCATCCCTCCTGTTGGACCTCACATACCTTACAGGCATCCATGAAGACTTGGGGAAACAAATTACAAAGAGGCATGAAAAAAAGCATAGACTTGAATCTGAAGAGAAGAGTGACATTGAGTTAAAAGCTGAAAGTGAATGCACTAAAGAAGTAACTGATGTGCGCTTCATTCAAGGTCCAGAGGAAATGAAGGGTCATGGGACCACTAGTTCCAAATCAGAAAGTGAGATTGCCTCTTTCTGCCTCGAGTCTGTAACACTGGGTTCAGAATCTCAACCGTTTCAGACAGATGGACGAAAAAAAACTCATGAACATAGTTTTCGAGGCTGTGATGTTGTACAGTCAGAAATCAGAGCAGTCCAACTCTCTTATCTTTACTTGGGTGCCATGAAATCCTTAAGTGTTCTGCTCAGCTGCAGCAAATATGCTGAACTGCTTTTGATCCCAAAAGTGCTAACAGAAAACGGGCATAATTCAGACTGTGGTGGTTCTCCAGTAATTCAGGAAGATGTGGAAATGCGAGCTGCTCTTCAGTTCTTGATGCGACACATGGTAAAGCGAGCAGTCATGCGCTCACCCATCAAGCGTGCCTTGGGACTGGCTGACCTTGAGAGGGCACAAGCCATGATCTACAAGCTGGTAGTAAATGGATTGCTAGAGGAGCAGCTTGGTGGCAAACTGAAGCCAGGTATGTATATATTTTGAACTGATTTAGGCTCATCTTTTTATTGTATTTGAAAGTACTATCTTGAATATTGGTCAAATAGTGGATCACTAGTGCAGATTAGGTTGTAATCCTCTGTGACATAATGTTGCATGTGTGTCCAGGTTTCAGAAATTATGAAATGCAATAAAACACAGAGAGAAAATCATAAAAGCTGTTTATTAACTGCACAAGATAGACCAGAAATTAGACTTGCCATGTGCATCTGGAGAATAAGTGAACTTAGCAAATCATTTAACCAGATTGAAGAGGCTGAGTCATACTTAAAAATGCATGTAATACTTAATGGAAAAAAAAGCAGTATACTCAACACCCATTGCATGAATTCTAATCCTAGGAACTACACAAACAATCAAAAACAAAATTCCAGCACTCAAAATGCCGAGTGATGATAAGCCGGGAAAAAAAATGAAACTAACAGGAGAAGAGTGAATATCGAACATCGCTCTTCAACTTTGAACTTTTTTTTTGCATGGGGCAAGCACCTCTGCACCCCTTGATGTAAGAAGCAAATGCCTACACACCCCACAACTTAATATATACTAAATCCGAGATCGACATACCTTAGAGAAAAAGGAATTTTCTGGGAAATGGCCATCCAGGACTTAGTATATGTAAGGCAGTTCTTTCTGGCATTCAGTCTTTGTCTTTCAGCTCTCTGTCTAGCAGGTCCTGATATTTCAAATGGTTACCACTTTACTAGCTTCCACAACAGACCATGATTTTGCCCAAGTTTTATTTATGTGTGTGGTACTGAAATTTGTGTATATATGTGTATTTAGATGTATATGTGTGTGTGTGTGCTTGCTTGTGTTTTTCTTTTATATATACATATACACACACATATACATTTATAGATATGTATATATCTGTATATTTGTATATATCTGTATCTATATGTATATATATATATATATATATATATATATATATATATATATATATATATATATATATATGGGTGTATTCCATTACATCAGTGATCACCTTGACTCCATTTGGTCTTGATAACTGTGGCTGAGTGGTAATACCTAGTTAGGGGAATATTTCCATCTCCTAAGGACTGTGCAATCTTAGAGTTAGTATACATAATTAGCAGAGGATGTGGGGGATACAGTGGGCTTTCCACCCTGCAAAAATCTACTCGGAGTTACCATTGATGAACATTTAAAATTCGATATCCACATACAAAATAATATTAAAAAAACACCAAAAACTAGGTCTGCTGTATAGACAAAATCTCTCTCTAACCACTTGTACCAGATGTACTCTAGCCTTCTCCTACCTGTTCCCCTCTCTTATGTATGGTGCCCCTCTACTTACTTATCTCCAGCTTAGCCTAAAAAAACAAACTGGAAGCCTACTATAACAAAGTCTGTAAATTTGCTACAGGGTCCATATACTCCACCCATCACTGCCATTTCCTGCACTCCCTAAACTGGCTTGAGCTTCCGGATTACCTGAGTTTCATACAACTCACCACTGCTCGCAAACTCGTATTCCAGCCCTCCATCTGCCTTCTCTTTCTTCTATCTTAACCCCTTACCTCCCCAGTCGTACTCTTAGATCTGAAAACCAAAACCTCCTTAAAATCTATAAACCGCTCTCCCCTCCTGGCCAATTACTTCTGTCACAATCATTAGCTAAACTGTGGAATTCTCTCCTCCCCTCCCTCCACTATACTCTCAACCACACTAATTTCAAATATCTCCTCCATTCTTACCTTACCTCAAGCTGGGACTTTTTCTGCTGCCTTCCCACCTAAATTACACTGTCATCTCTTTCAGCCCTCCCTTCAGTCTCATCTAATATCACCTCTGATCACTAACATTATTGTTAGAACAAGCACTAAACTTTTATAAGCACTTTATTACTTGTACTTTTAATTATATTACTTTTGACTTTATATTTTAACATTTGTGTTTTTAAACACATACTCCTTGATTTTGTGTTTGTATTTTAAATTGTATATTTATGCTTTTGTATACTGTATATTCCATACTGTACTTATGTTATATTCTGTTAACTGCTTTTGGAACTTTTCTCCCTGGGCCGCCACTGAAAATGGGCTCTGCTTGGTCCAGTGGACTTCCCCGGTCATCAAACTAGAAGTAAGTAAATAAATGTGTGTGTATATATGCATCTACTTCTACTTACCAAAATCCCACTTTGTCGAACTTCATAACGACAAGACGAAGTTGACAAAGATGTAGTTTCACAAACACTGGGATCATTGTAAAAGAACTCCAGGAAAAGAACCACGTGGTCACCATGGTGAACTGTGCCCTTATCTCTACTATAGTACAATCTCAGAGTTTGTATATTTTGTTAGGGAGAGTGTGGGAGGCGAAGTCCCCCACTTGGGTGGGTTTGATTTGTTGTTGAAGTGTTGCTGGACAAGTGGTTCATTTCCTGGAATTATTTTCCGGTGATCCGATACATCTTCGGCAATTTCGTCTCTTCATTATGAAGTTTGACTAAGTGGAGTTTCGGTAAGTAGAAGTATATCTGTGTGTGTGTGTGTGTGTGTGTGTGTGTGTGTGTGTGTGTGTGTGTGTGTGTGTGTGTGCAGTGGATATAAAAAGTGTACACACCCCTGTTAAAATGCCAGGTTTTTGTGATATAAAAAAATGACACTACAGTAAATCATTTCAAAACTTTTCCCACCTTTAATGTGACCTCTGACCTGTACAACTGAAAAACAAACAAATCTGTTGGGGGGGGGGGGTATAAAAAATAAACGTGCAATAGGCTGATTACATAAGTGTGTACACACTTAAACTAATACTTTGTTGAAGCACCTTTTGATTTAATTACTATCTATCAGTATGGCACATCTTGACTTGGTAGTATTTGCCCACTCTTCCTTGCAGAAGCACTCCAAGTCTGTCAGATTGTGAGGGCATCTCTTGTGCACAGCCCCCTTCAGATCACCCCACAGATTTTCTATTGGATTTGAGTCTTGGCTGTGGCTGGGCCATTCCACAACTTTAATTTTCTTCTGCTGAAGCCATTGTTTTGTTGATTTGGATGTATGCTTAGGGTCATTATTGTGTTGAAAGTTGAAATTCCTCTTCATCTTCAGCTTTCTAGCAGATGCCTGAAGGTTTGGGACCAAAAGTGACTAGTATTTGGAACTGTTCATAATTCCCTCCACCTTGACTAAAGCCCCAGTTCCAGCTGAAGAAAATCAACCTCAAAGCATGATACTGCTACCACCATGCTTCGCTGTGGGGATTGTGTTCTTTTGGTAATCCGAAGTGTTGCTTTTGCGCCAAACATACCTTTTGGAATTGTGGCCAAAAAGTTCAACCTTGGTCTCATCAGACCATAACACATTTTCCCACATGCTTTTGGGAGACTTGATGTATTGTTTTGCAAATTTTAGCCGGGCCTAGATGCTTTTTCTGTGTAAAAAAAGGCTTCTGTCTTGCAACCATAGCCCAGATATATGGAGAATACCGGAGATTGTTGTCACAGGTAAGTACACTATCAGTACTTGTAAGAAATTCCTGCAGCTCCTACAGTGTTGCTGTAGGTCTCTTGACAGCTTCCCTGACCAGATTTCATCTCGTCTTTTCATGAATTTTGGAGGGACGTCCAATTCTTGCAATGTTACTGTTGTCCCATATTTTCTCCACTTTTTGATGACTGTCTTCACTGTGTTCCACGGTATATCCAATACTGTGGAATTTTTTTTTTTACCCTTCTCCTGACTAATACCTTTCAACATTGAGATCCCTTTGATGCTTTGTAAGCTGTCTGCAAACCATGGCTTTTGCTGCAGTAGGCAACTGAGTAAATGTCATGGAAATCCTACTAGGACAGCTGAACTTTATTTGGAATTAATCAGAGTTTCTTTATTTGATGGCAGGTGTGTACCTAAGAAGACTGAATGCTGTAATTAAATCAGAAGGTGCTTCAACTAAGTATTAGTTTAAGGGTGTGCACACTTGTGAAACCAGCTTATTGTAAGTTTTTTTATTTTTTATATTTATTCCCCTAACAGATTTGTTTGTTTTTCAACTGAATTGTGCAAGTTATAGGTCACATTAAAGGTGGGACAAGTTTTGAAATTATTTATTGTGGTCTCATTGTTTTATATCACAAAAACCTGGCCTTTTTGCAGGGGTGTGTACACTTTTTATAATCCACTGTATGTATATATGTATGCATACACACACACATACACGCACACATATATAAATGCAAATGGGCACACACATTTATGTAACAACACAAGTCAATGTGTATAATGTGATTTATTGTTTTCAGGAAATGCCACTGTTACAGTAAATCATTATTTGTAGATTTTAAGCACTTTCTGCGTCCCCCTTCCTAGGTGGATTTTCAGTATTGGCTTTTTCTTGCAGGAATCACTATAGATTTTGCACCTCCGTAGGCACTGACTAAAATGATGTGAAGCTTCTTATTTCCAGCATTAGTGTTTCATTTCCATCAGTTCTTTTTACTGTGTAGGAGTGGCATTTGTCCATCAGTTAAGATGCAGAAAAGTCATCTTTGTATTCATTGTCAGTGTTAAAGTGTTAAATGTTTACAAATATTAAGCCTTATTAAGGCCTTCTTTGAGTTTGCCGCTTACGGAACTTGAGTTACACACTCACCTCTCTATCCAAGTGTACAAACTGACATTGAGTAAGTTTACTGTATTTGGTTTCCATTATTTGATAGGGATTGCTTTCCATAGTAAACCTAAGTGACAATGAAAGGATTTTCTGTCTAATGAGGTTACAAATGGGGGCACCATTACAAAGCTGTTATTCATTGTTCTTAATATGTGTAAGCTCTCAACTGTCCAGATTTTTGCAGAATGTCCAGGTTTTTACTCCTACTTTTTGTCTGTTACTCCAAGAATTGTAGTTTTCTGGCAAATCATTGAGGACTGAAGTCAGAAAATAATAGCAGGCAGTTGATATTCAGGCTTCATATCCTTCAGAAAATTCATGGTAATGCAAAACTTGTTCTATCAACTTTCTAAGTTTGTAGGAGCAATATTTAAAAAGTGCCTTTTTTTTTGGGCTTTTGTCTCCCCATTATTTGTGGCTTTGTCCAGACTTCTTGCTCTAAGACGTTGAGAGGTATGTATGCGTTTGGTTTCTGTGCCCAAAATAGCAGCTGCTACTTTATTCAGCTATTTATAAATTATTATCAGGTCACCCCTAAACAATCTGCAAGTCTCCCCAGCCTGGTCATATAACCCTGCTTTCTTGTACTAGTACTGTGTCTTGTAAACATTTTTCTGAATTGTTTCTAATCTATGCTTCTTTAAGATATTATATGAACAAGCAGCTGCACAGCTTTATATAATGGTGGTTGGCACATTTATCCCTACATGAGATAAATGCAAAATATTCTTAACACGTGAATATCATTTCCTAGTAGTCAGCAACATGTTAAACTCGAACAAAAGTTATTTTCTGTAATTATTCCCGGATCTCTTACATATTCATCTGTATTTAAAATCATACTAATCAAAGCAAATGGATCAGAGGGATTATTTACATCCTTGGACTTTATCATTATGGAGCTCTTGGACTGTGTCTGCCAGGATGGTATATGCCTAGCACTGAGGAGCATTTGATCTCCACTAAGGATGATGCCACAACAAAAGGTGGTTGACTTTAATAATTGGCTTAGTTTCCGATATCATTCCAAGGGGGTGCATTATTTGTTGGCAAGGAAGGAAATGGTTAACAGACCATGTTGCTTTGCCATGGATGGTCTGCACTTGTACACCTTCTAGGCTTCTGAATATTGTCTAAAACACTGTCCTCCCCATAGTGCCTTTTTTAGATATTGCCAAACTGAAAAACCTTCTGATATAGCAAAAACAACCCAAGGGAATCTACAGGTGTTACTGTTGAATTCCAGGAGCCTAAACAATAAACTCCTCTCTCTCTCCAGGCTCTCCTCACCTTGGCGAATGTGGTTATATGTGCAGTTACTGAGACATGATTTAAAGCGGGGTGCCACGGCAGATGCAGGGCTACAATGCCTTTTTTACATTCAAGCCAGCTACTGTACAATCAGAGACCTAAGGTAGGGTACCTTAGTCTATATCAGCAACAAGCTGCCTTCTAGACTAGTCAAACAGGACAATGCTCTTGAGGTTCTCCGTTTCCAGTTTTCCATAGGCAAAATACTCTGTCATGTCCTTGCAAGCAATAGGTTATCTTCTGTGACCAAAGAAACCTACAACTCATACTTGGACTTACTGGATGCTGTCACTATTCAACCCTAAACCATATTTATGGGAGACTTCAACTACCCCACTACAAACTGGGAAACATACATGCCCAGAGATTCCTGGACTTGGTAAACATAAACACCTTGGACCAGATAGTCTCTATGCCCACTAGGGATGCAAACATACTCAAACTGGTACTCTGAAAAATGTGAGAATACTGCACAACCTACCCATTTATTACTGTTCTCTCTGGTAAGATCAAACCACAAACCTAACTCCTATACAGTAGTAAAAACAAACAAAAAATCATTTATTTGATCCCAGCCTTTCTTTGCCATGGATGGTCTGCACCTGTACACCTTCTAGGCTTCTGAATATTGTCTAAAACACTATCCTCCCCATAGTGCCTTTTTTAGATATTACCAAACTGAAAAACTGTCTGATATAGCAAAAACAACCCAAGGGAATCTACAGGTATTACTGTTGAATTCCAGGGGCCTAAACAATAAACTCCTCTCTCTCTCCAGGCTCTCCTCACCTTGGCGAATGTGGTTATATGTGCAGTTACTTTTACTTGAGACATGGTTTAAAGCAAGGGGCCCGGCAGATGCAGGGCTACAGTGCGTTTTTTTTTACATTCAAGCCAGCTGCTGTACAATGAGAGACCTAAGGTAGGGTACCTTAGTCTATATCAGCAACAAGCTCACTTCAAGACTAGTCAAACAGGACAATGCTCTTGAGGGTCTCCGTTTCCAGTTTTCCATAGGCAAAATCCTCTGTCATATCCTTGCAAGCAATAGGTTATCCTCTGTGACCAAAGAAACCTACAACTCATACTTGGACTTACTGGATGCTGTCACCATTCAACCCTAAACCATATTTATGGGAGACTTCAACTACCCCACTACAAACTGGGAAACATACATGCCCAGAGATTCCTGGACTTAGTAAACATAAACACCTTGGATCAGATAGTCTCTATGCCCACTAGGGATGCAAGCATACTCAAACTGGTACACTGAAAAATGTGAGAATACTGCACAACCTACCCAGTGATTACTGTTCTCTCTAGTAAGATCAAACCACAAACCTAACTCCTCCATAGTAGTAAAAACAAACAAAAAATCAATTATTTGATCCTAGCCAGTCTCTTAATATTTAGGAACTATTATATGGCAAAGTTCCTACTACTGAGTGATAACCTGTCAACATTTAAAATAAATAAATAACGAAACCGTGACAGCACATCTGCCTGTGTGAAATTCACAGCAAGAATCATATCAATAAATACATATAAAAAGCTGTACCTTCTAGAAATAAGCCCAGAACTAACTCAAAAAACAAACTACCCTTGTGGAGTCGAAAGATAAACAGGTTGTACAACATAAGAAAAAGTCATAGCCAAGGTTACAGCATGCTTTGTCCAGCATGATAAAAACACTCTCAGTAATCCAAACAACTAAGAGATCAGATTAAGTCTACTAAAGCCAAATTTCAGATAAGGCTAGCCTCCCAACCACAAGACTTTCTTTACCTATGCCCGAAACCTCAAAGACACACACACAAGTGTGCGGAACTGATTGTAAATGGAGCTATCTACACAGATCTGAAAGATAAAGCAAATCTACTGGCAGACAAATTCAGCTCCAGGTTTACCCCCCTCTCTTCCCTGGCTGCCCTGCAGGAAGTACCTTCTAATAACACCTCCACTCAACTGTGATAAGGGAACAGGTCGTAGATCTGTTTTCTAAGGCCAAAAATACTGCACTAATTGGCCCTGTGAACATCCCAGGATGCCTGAAACATGACCTGTTTGGGACCACTGGAGTCGCTGTGTAACCATAGCCTCCAGACAGGCTTTCTGCCACACAAATGGAGAACTGCAACGATCATTACTCTGTGCAGAGGTTAACCATCAGTGGACCTTGGGAACTATAGACCCTTATGTCTGACTTGTCTCATATGCAGAGCCATGGAAATTATCAGGGAAAAGATTAATAAGGGCAGAGAAAATATTCAAACACTGTTTCTAGCCTAGTTTGGGCAAGTCATGCTTACCCAACCTGGCAGAATTCTTTGTGGAGGTCACAAAGGCAACGGATGAGGGCAGAACAGTGTATAGTGCCTTTCATGACCTGGCTAAGGCATTTGATACACCACCCCACTCTGACATTATAAACAAACTCATGGATATAGGTATGTACCCTTAGGTTACACACTGGATAACCATCTGGCTTTCAGGACACGGGATGTTAGTATAGGGAGATCACCTCCACAAAGAGGCTAGTCACTATCAGGACCCACCAGGGCTCAGTGCTGGGTCTGCTCCTTTTTGGCATTTACTTCTTGAAAGTGAAGGCAAATGTCAAGGGCATCTGTCTGACCTGCTTTGCAGATGATTGCAAACTAGGAATAGTCATAGAATCCCTCCAAGACACTAACATTCTACAGGAATGACTAACAGAAACAAATAACTTGTGCCAAAGCCACAGCTTCAAACTGTATGGTATTAAATGCCTAATACCCTTTGGGAAGTTAGCCACCCTGGGAAATTACCTTACCAATAACACACCCCTAAGAGTAAAAACATTAGTCAGGGATTTGGGTATGTATGTAGGTAGTAACCTGGCTTTCTACCAACCTCTGTCTAAAGTAGTAAGGAACTCATTCTCTGTTGCTCAACTTACATGCAAGGGCATGGCGTCTAGGTCCAAGGAAGTCTAGCTCTACATTATTCAGCCATCAGACTCATCATTGAGTACAATGTCCCTGTCAGTTTATACCTGATCAGTCAAACGCAATAAATCACAAAAAAAAATACAGGGTATAAACAGCATGTTCTGTGCAGATTGCCTGAAAGCTCTATCTGTACTCTCTTCCTTACAAACTGATGAGAGGCATTCTCTGCCTGGCATCCTTCAATTCCACTTTGATGTATCTTTTGCCTAGTTGCAAAATGAACAGCATTCAAAATTACTCAATGGTAGTGATTTAAACTTTGCTTGCGAAATAAATAGGATATGTTAGAGGGACTGGTATGTCTCTCAGAGAATTCCCATTCTCTGGAACGGGCTTTCTATCCTTGTGAAACAGAGCTCTTCCCTAAATATATTCAAGAGGAACCTGGACCAGTGGATAGGAAATCAGAAATACACCTTGGGTCTAGCACCTGGGTCACTAATGGACAGAGTCAGCCTGTTAATCTTGACATAGTTTACATATACTCCTTAAAATAACATCTATGGCACATAAGCTTGTGGAAAACATTTGGGATGCTTGGATAGGTATGTAAAGCCCCTGTGGTTATTTGCCTTGTATACACCTATGAAGCTGTAACATGTGCAAATTTAGATTTGCTTAATATTAAACTCCATATCAGTTGTTTTAGACCATTTAATCAAGTTCCTAAAGAAAACTTTGCAGCCTTTCCTGGTACTTTTAAGTCAGTGACATTTGAACTCACTTTACTATCATCTGCAGGTTAAGTAATCCAGATGCCATTTTTAGTTGGAAAATAGCTCTTAAAGATAGTAAATAGATCTTATCCAAAAGCTCCCTGAGAGATCCCTAAGAGAACATTTTTAATTATTGAAAAATGTCTCATATTTATACTCTGCATGTTCTGTCTTGGAACTAGTTTCCTATCCATCTGTTGATATAATTATTTCTCAATCTCTCTTTGATAAAAATATCCACATGTAAGCCATTGTCAAGTGCCCCCACTGAAACTGATCAAGTTGCATGATTCGTACGTAGTTTGTTTGGGGTATGGAGCATTTTGATGTGGATTGTGACATTTGTCAAAGTTTTGGATCCAAGGCTCTTGTGGGTCACAGCAATAAGCTGATTATTAAGGGTCTTTTGCCCCCAGATTTCCAACTTTCAGGAAAAAAGGAAGGAGAAAAATAATGAGGCTAAGGGGGGGGAAGCCCAGAATCTGACTTCCTCCTCAGATCCTAAAGTTCCGAGAAGACAGGATAAGAAACCTTCTTTACTTTTGACATATTATTTTATTTTATTCATTTTACATTTGTTGACTGGGATTGCCAGACTGAGCTGAAGAGCCTTTTTTCAGCGGAGGCCCGGGGAGAAAAGCTCCAACATATTATACAATTTTCATTATAAACTAGCATTAAACAGCAATGTTACAGGATTATTACAAGGCATTAAGTAGCAATACAATGTTATACAGTGTCAGTAATCAGGAGTATAGCAAAACTATTTCAAAATGTATAAAAAGAAATATGTCATTAAGATGAATATAGTTTTGGGGTACTTGGTTACAAAAACCCAGTTTTATCATAATGTAGTTGCATGAAGGCAAGACATTTACAATAGAATGTTTTTCTGAGGCAATTTGCTTAATAGATTTTTGAAAACAGTAGAAAGAGTAGTCAATGAAGGTTAGAGAGAGCTAGTGAAAAGAGTGAGTTAAGGGCAGAAAGTAGATTAAGGTATGGGAAGTAGGGGATGTTTGTCAGATTTCTGGAGCCCATTGTCAGTAGGGACAAGTCCCCTCTATCATGATCTTTGAAGCATATGGGTTTCCTCCATCTCCTTCTTGGGTGGTCCCTCCACTGGGCAGTGTTATGGACCTGGACACAAGGAGGGTGTGGCAGAAGACATATGTTGTAAGTCAGACAAAATTTTACATCTTCCTGAAGATAAATATTTCTGGTAAAATGGTCCTCTGTCTGACTCCATGGTAATTGCAGCTGCCTCCAAAAAGGAACTCACTGAAGAATCCTCCACTACCCATCTTTTACTCTGTGATAGGTAAAATAGGGAAGTAAGCCTTTGCCACAGGCACATTTTCCTTGAGGACAGTGATTTCCTTAATGCATGTGAATCACTTTTAAAGGGACTTAGCAAACCAGGCTGTAGGTACTTTGAAGAATCTTCTGCCACAGGATTCCTAGAAACACTTGCAGGCTACCTTCAGAACAATGTTGAATATCAGACTCCATAATTCAGCAGATGGAGCAGTAAGAAAAGCCATCACCAGCATTACTGTTGTCATGCCTGGCTTCTCTTATGTGATTTTGGAGATGACCTTGAAATGTCCTTCACCAATGCTCCCTGAGATGGTGCCACCTTGTTTGGGATGATGGTGAAAGGATTGTCGAAGTGTGAAGACCATGTCACATGTGGAAGTTAGAGTTGAGAGCCCTAAATGACTCTTTTATAGGAGTCCGATGGGCTCCAAGTCCCTGTAATTCAGAAAAGCCCAGTGTCAGGCCTTTAGTTCTACTTCAGATAAGAATGGTCATGACAGTTGTAGTTCCTCCAATGGATGCAGATGCTAGAGGTTGAGGATGTCTGCAGAATCCAGAATTTTGCACTCCCTTCTTGGGAAGGCAGAATCAGTGGCCCTGAAGGCTTGCCCAGTAGTCTTATCACTAGCAGTCATTGGGGGATCTATACCCTTCACTTAGCTGCATGTTATGCCATCATGCAAGACAAATAAGTGAGAGACATAATATCCCATGTCCATTTCATTCCATTTACCCTTCTTCCTTCTCCTAAAAAAGTGTACCATCCATTTGTTCTACCTCGCCATTACAAAACGGCAGAGATAGAAATCTATTTCAGAAAAGAGCCATCCAGGAGGTCCCACCAGACAAGAGTGGGTCAGGAATCTATTCTACACTCTTTTTGATTCTCAGAAAGAACAAGGATCTCAGACTGATTCCAGCCTAAACCAGTTCATCAAAAAAAAAATGTTCAGGCAATGTAATGTTTGCCTGACAGTGAATGTGTAGAAGATTATAGGTGATGTATAATATTTGCAACTGAAAATATGTCATTATGGTTTGTTTTCATTTATATTAAATGTATTGCCTATGTCATAAGTGATCATTCAGTAAAGATGTTTCTCGTTAATACTCAGGATGGTGACAGAGCAAGCAATTCTCCCTTATTTGAAGTAGTGCGATTAGATGTGGTCCATAGATTTCCAGGATGCATATCTCTATATAAAAATTACTAAGCAGTCCAGTAGGCATCTACACTACTGTCTGGGAGCCAGTCACTACCAGTTCAGAGCTCTGCCCTTCGATTTCACCACAGCCCATCCCCTGGGTGCTAACCAAGTGCACGGCTATAGTCGCAGTCTGTATGTGGTTGATATGGATTTGGGTTTTTCCATATCTAGACAATTGCCTCCTTGTTGCAACAACCTTGGAGTCCTTTACTGTAAGCCAGATATTTATTTTTACAGCTCTGACTATTTCTAGGATTATCTATCAGTCTCAGAAAGTCATATCTTCACTTCTCACAGACCATAAAATTCATCAGTCACTGCTTAAATACAAGAGTTTGTATCATCCATTTTCTTCTTGAAAGTGTTCAAGTCTTAAGGTCATCATTACTTCAGTTGTTACAGCTAAGGTCTCCCCCAAGATACACTAGTTCTGAATGCTCTGGGTTTTGTGTCAGCCCCTCTGACAGTGTTTTCTTATGCCCAACTACGTATGAGAATCCTTCAGTCCTAGCTTTCTGCCCAGTGGTTACAAGTATCAGACCCCCCCCCTCCATTCCTCCTGATACTTATGACGCCAGCATGGAAGACATATCTATTTCGCTGACCTCCCCAAATCTTGTTGTAGGTTGTCCCTTTATTTTATCTGCCCCAGCAGCAGTAGTTACCATGGACGTCTCCCTCTGGGGTGTTGGGGCAAGACAGTATGGACTCAGTGGCCAGTCTTCACATCTGTCCTGAGATGACAGCAGTACTCGTAGCATTGCAGTGATTTAATGATGACGTTCCTCATGAGTGGTATTGATTCAAACAGACGATATTTCAGTAGTCTAGTATATCAGCACACAGGGAGGAACCAAATCCTCTCCCCTTTGCAGAGAGATAATGAGGGTTTGGCAGTGGGCATTAGATTCTTATCACTTTCTAGTAGCAGTACACATTCCTGGGAAAGCCAACTGGGGCTCAGCAGATCTGTTTTGATGCCTCATGAGTGGTCTTTCAATCCAGTGTGGGGATCAGCAGATATTCAGCTGCTGAGGTAGCCCCTTCTGTGAACTTTCCCACTCCAGCCAACAAGAAATGCACCAGCTACTTTGCCATATTACCCACAAAGTGGTACACTCCACGAAACACTCTAGTCTGTCAGTGGGCTCCCTTAGCTTACTGTATGCCTTCCCACTGATCTATGTCATTCCCAGGTTAGGAAAATAGCATGATGCAGATTCACCATAGTTTTTGTTGCTTTCCTGTGTCCCAGGCAGCTATGGTTTCCCCTGCTGAAGCCTTCTGGATACAAAACCGGAAGTTCTGTCTCACCCAGCCTCATCCGGCTGTCCTCAATCTGAGACTCACCACATGGTATATCCAGTTCCCTTGATGGCCATGGACCCTTCTCTGTCACAGTCAATGGTCCACAGTTGGTCAACTTCACATAAGCAGTTTACTCAAAAAGTGTACAAAAGCAAATAGAAAAGATTTTCCATTTGGCCCTCTTCACATAGCCTTGACTTTTGTTCCTGCCCCAGTGTCACAGATTTTGCACTTTCTAACTATACTATATGAACAAGGATCTAGCTTCTCCATAATCCAGCTAGCTTCCATATCTAACTTTTATCTTAGTTTTTAAAATCAGCCCTGGCCTCCTATAAGCTTTGTAAAGCTTTCCTCAAAGGACTTTTTATACTTCACCTGCCTGTTAAGGACCCTACCTTGCATGGGATCTAAATCTGTTTTTTTAGAGATTCTCTTTGGGACAGCCTCTTTGGCAGATCTAAAGTTTTTGTCTTAGAAAATGTTTTTCTTGGTAGCTGTTAATTCTATCAGAAGAATTTCACAGTTACATGCTTCATTCTCAAAGGTTCCATACTTAATATTTTATAAAGGTAGGGTGTTATTGAGAATCAACCCTTGCTTTATACCTGAAGTGATCACGGAGTCGATTCTGAATCAAGCTATTCACCTTACCAATATTCTTGCCAAATCTCACCAACCAGGGAGAATACTTGCTTCACACCCTTGATGTGCACCGTCAGCTCAGATTGCATGTGAACAGAACTAAAGCCATCAGAAAGGCTTCACAACTCTTCATTTCCTTTGCTCTTAGCATAGTGAGTCAAAAAGTATTCAAACAAATCTTGTCCAAATGGCTGTCAGACTGTATATTACTTGTTTATGTAAGCAGTAATCAAGTGCTTCCAGGTAAAATATACACCCTAGCACTAGACCCTCCTATAGTGTACAGAAGGACAAGGCTGTCTATTCGACCTTACCAGCCGTTCAGTAAAACAGTTCACTGTACCTATCCAGGCATACTCTCCAGTCCAGCTGGTGAATCTGGGCATTTTGAGGCAATGTTACAACTGCCTCATGTACACAGACAGCCCTCTCCTCCTACCACCAAACACTAATACATGTGAGAGATGCAATTATACAGCCAAACTGGAGGCTAAGCTCTCTCAACCAAAGGCTGGATCAGACAGTCAAGAGGAGAAGGGAAATACTTGTATCACACCACCACCAGTCTCACATAGACCCATTAAACCAGCACCAGCAAAAAACACAAAAACATACACGGAGGCTCTAAATAAAAATCTGCAAAAGCAATAGAGACATCCAAGCAACCTCCACCCCCGCCCCCAAACACAAATCATGAAACACATACTTCACAAAACCAGTGTGCCATGCAATCACAGCCCTTAAGGCAAAATAACATACCCAACATACTAGTAATAGGTGACTCTGTAGTCAGGCACACGACGTCCCACTCACTAGGCTGAATAAGGAGAAGGTTACTGTTAGCTGCCTGTCTGGTGCCAGGATCCGCCATATAACGCAAGCACTCAGGTCACTCCAGAACAAGTACAAATATGACTCTGTCATTGTCCATGTTGGTGTGAATGACCTGAGCCGTACCTCCCTGGACTACATGAAAAGAGACATGGAAGAACTCTCTGATCACGTAGCCCAGGTCGGTATGACCCTGACCCTGAGTAGCATCCTGCCCTCACCAAAAATGATACCACGGTATAAAGAAAAAATGATCAATTTCAACAATTGGCTAAGTTTCTGGTGTATTTCAAAGGGGATCCAGTGTCTGTCCATCTGAGATGGCATGCTCGACAAGCCATGCTGCTTCGCTAGAGACGGCTTGCACCTGTTACCCTTAGGCTTTCGAATACTGGCCAAGGCTTTTGCCACCCCCATAGTGCCTTTTTTAGGCAAGGCTCAAAAGACAAACCCACCGCCATAAATAGCACAAGTAACAAAAATGAGGGTAATGCTACTCAATGCCAGAAGTCTAAACCTCAAAATGCACGCACTCGAGGTACTCCTCAGTATGGAGAAAATCGATGTATGTGCAGTAACAGAAACCTGGTTTAAGGCTCCAGAGAGCACCCCAGCACTACCAGGCTACAACTCATACCATACATTTCGGCCACAGAACCCGGATCAAAATACAAAAGGCGGGGGCGTATCCATATTCATCAAGGGATACCCACACTTCAGAGATCATCCACGTGCAACTAACAACAGGCAAAACTGCATTTCAAATTGTAACTTGCTACAGATCACCCATGTCCCAGGACCCCCCATTCTGCATTTCTGGAAACACTGGGAAATATAAAGGTCCTACCAAACACCCTAATATTGGGTGATTTCAATTACCCAAACATTAACTGGGAGAACTACTCGAGTAAGAACTCCCTTGCCCAACATTTCCTAGAATTTATAAACTCAAACACCGTGGATCAACTGGTCAACACTCCCACCAGAGGTGACAAACATAGTGGACCTGGTCATTACCAACATGGGCAACCGGTGCTCCACACCGGAGGTCAACCCCTCGCTGGTTAGATCTGACCATAAACAAATCACTTTGGATATCCACATTTTCCCCCACCCCTGGACAAGGAAACCACCATGAAAAACTTTTCAAAAGCAAACTTCATGTTACTTAAGACTGGAAAGTTTCAAAGCCTCCATGCTAAAGGATAACGCTGTCCAAGCTGCAAAATTATCCTTTACTAATGCATTCTACGGGCACCTACAAGAATGCATGGATCATGCTATCCCAAGCAAAACCAAGACTCACTCCTCCAAGAAAAGGAAACCAGTCTGGTGGATTCCTGCCATAAACAAGCTATACAATAGAAGGAGGAAACTAGTACAGAAGAGAGTAAAATCCCAAGAAGGGAAGACATCCCTGATCAGTATCAGCAAGAAACTACGATCTTTCATAAAATCATCCAAGGCGAGTTTCGAAAGAAAAATTGCCAAGGACTCCAAAGATGACCACAATGCATTCTTTAGCTATGTCAAGAATCTAAGTGGAAATGCTCAGATCTGCTCGGAGTTCATGCAGAATGGCACAAAATACACTGAACCAACCGATATCGCCAACATCCTGGCAGACAGGTTCAATGCAAATTTCATCCCCCTCTCACCCCCAAAAGGTCCCATAACCATACCAGAAGAATATAGAGCCCCTGAAATCACAGACAGTCAGGTTAAAACATCCCTCTCCAAAGCCAAAAACACAGCATCAATGGGACCAGACAGTGTCCCAGGCTGTGTCCTGCACGAGCTCAAAGACGAACTAACCCCTCACCTAAACACACTGTTCAAACTCAGCCTTTCCGCAGGTTACGTACCCATAGAGTGACGCACAGCAACGGCTTTTCCGCTTCACAAAGGTGGAGCCACAACAGACCCTGGGAACTATCACCCTATAATCCTGACTAGCTTGGCCTGCAAGGCTGTGGAGCGCATCATCATGGAACTCATTAACAGAGACATTGGGAACCTCCAAACTCTGGACCCTACCCAGTTCGGCTTTGTTAAGAGCAGATCATGCCTCCTAAACCTGGTGTACTTCTTTGAGACAGTTACCAAGGCTATAGATGAGGGAAAGGTGGTACACAGCCTACCTGGACCTCGTAAAGGCCTTCGACACCATTCTGGTATTATAGACAAGCTCACCCGCCTGTACATAAACCCCTACATCACAAGATGGGATGCCAGCTGGCTCACGGGCAGAACCCACATGGTAAGAGTTGTGGGAGCTAGGTCTGACTCTAAACCGGTTACAAGCGTTGTTCCCAAGGGCTCAGTCCTAGGACCCCTCCTGTTCGGCATATTCTTCTAAGAGGTACAGGCAAGCACAGGAGGACTACGGCTAACCAAGTTCCTAGACGACTGCAAACTAGGGGCTATAATTGACTCTGGCTGACACAGACATCCTCCAAAAGGGTCTCACTGAGACGGGTACCTGGTGTCAAAATCATGGCCTCAAGCTAAATGCCAAAAAGTGCATAGTCATCCCCTTTGGAAAAAACAAAGTACCCACAAACTACCACATAGGTAGTAGTCCCCTAAATACAGAAGATGTAATAAGGGATCTGGGGACCCAAGTAGATAGTAATCTCTCCTTTGATAATCACATTGCCAAAGTGGTTAGAAAATCCTTCTACATGGCCCACCTTATCACAAAAGGGTTTGCATCCAGATCAAAAGAGGTCATTGTGCTCCTCTACTCATCACTCACCTCATTTGGGATGTATCTTACAAGACACCTGCAACAGCTGGAAAGACCACAGAAGTACCTCACCAAGAGGATCACTGGCCTCAAACAGATGCCCTATTCAGCTCGACTGAAGAAACTCCAGCTGTACTCAGTTGCATACCGCCTACTCAGAGGTGATCTCTGCCTGACATACAAGGCCATGTCCAACCCAGAATTGATGGACATGCTCCACGTAAAGAAAACCTTATCCCCTCGAGCCACACGCTGTAGGGATCTAAACCTCACCACAACAGTAAATAGGACGTGCAGGAGGTGTAGATTCCTGTCCCAGAGACTTCCCATGCTTTGGAACAAGATTCCAATCTACATTAGGCAGAGCTTCTCACTAACACTCTTCAAGAGAAACCTTGACGAGTGGATGGGAAACAGAAAGTTTACCCCGGGGATCACTTCAGTGGCTGTGCTGGACAGAGGCACAGGGAACAAATCTAAGGGGGCGGCGAAAGCCAACACATTCTGGCTAGGCTTATAAATGCCTTCGGGCAGTTAGCCTAGTACCCACCTATTAACCTATAAACTTCATTCTAACAGGTTAGTAGCTACATCTACCCAGCCTTTTCCAAAAAGTCTACAGGAGAAGTTTATGTAGGAGCTGCAATAGGTCTACCTTACATACCTTCACCAAACATGGCAGGCTGATTATGATTTCTAGATCTAGAGCATCCTTTGGCACTTCCATCCTGAAGGGTATCCTGTCATGATGGCACCCAAGAAAGATGGCATCTGTGTAATCCAAGGAATCTGTTGCATTCTGCTAAACACAAGTACAATTTTATATTGTATTTTGTACTTTTAAACTGTAGTTTTGCTATATTGCTAATTTTTTAAAACTGCTCTTACTGATTTGTTGCACTTTTTGTCTGCTGTAGCATAGACTAAATTCAGACCTGCTGAATCTGGTTCTGTTTGTTAAACTGAGCACTAAACTAGGCTGCCTTTTGTTTGAGAGCCCCCCCCCCCCTTCGCACCCTTGTGGCAGGAGAGTGCAGTTAGGACTCATCTGATTGAAAGTTGCTAGCACAGGGTTCAGTTTTGAGCTTTTTTATTGGTTAAATTGTTTAATTCAGTTTCCTCACTGTCGCCACATAACCCTCACTTTTGCGTGGGTTTGTGCTTGTTTTAACACCGCTCCAGAGAGTTACGCCATTGCTCTGCTGTATTTATCTGTTTACGAGTAGTGCACCTTCATGCACCGTCGTGCAGTGCAGTGCAGTGGGGGTAACCATTGGCAGTTATAGACACAAAAACTTCAGTAGATAAATTTTCTGCAAGTAGCTGCTTGTGATCTGGCCAGGAAGTCCTTAAATTGCACTTAGCTGCGCTTTTGCCCTTAGACAGTCCCAAAACCACCAAGTCTACAATAGTCTCATACCATTTAGGCAACCCTCGCTAGTACAGACCCTTTAAAGAGCACCGCATTAGAATAGACACCATTTAGAAATCCCATTTATACCACACCCCTCCTTTCTCTCCCCACTGTGAAAACAAGATTTAACCTAGCATTGTGGGTGGTCAGTTTCCCTCCATTTCTCTTAAAAGCCTGATTGACATGGGTATCCTGAGGCATTATAGCATCTGCCTCATATACATTGACAGCCCTCTACTCCTAAATCACTCAAGTACAATTTGTGAGAGATGCATCTACACTAAGAATCTGGAATCCTTGCTGTCTCATGCACAGTAACACTGTACAGGTTGTCAGCTCACATACTACACCTCCTACGCTAACCATGCACTAAACACATAAGTTATCATACGTGGAGGTACTCACCAGAAACCTGTCTAAACACCAGAGACCTTCCAAACACAAACATGCTACACCTAATACAGCACCTACAATATTCAATACACATAAAAACACAAGCACCAGTGTCTCACTAAATAAGCCCCTAAGGCAAAGCACATCTAAACCAAATATTTTAGTCATAGGTGACTCCGTTGCGAGAGACGCAGATGTCCTACTGACCAAGCTGGACAAGGAGGTTTTTGGTCAGCTATCTATCGGGTGCCAGGATCCATCTGATCACACATGCAGTCAAGTCTCTCAACATCACACTCAAGTCTCTCAACAAGTACAATTATGACTGTGTCATAGCTCATGTTAGTGTGAATGACTTGAGACGTACCTCACTGGACTATATGAAGAGAGACATGATTGAGTTGTATGAATGTGTCCCAGGCAGGTGTGTTCCTAGCCTTGATCAGCATTCTACCCTCACCTAGGATGATACCACGGTATAAACAAAAAATAATTGACTTCATCGGTCGGCTTTGTTTCTGGTGTCATTCTAAGGGGGATCCAGTTGCCTGTCAACCTGGGATGGCATGGTTAATAGACAATGCTGTTTTGCCAGTGATGGTCTTCACCTGTCAACTCTAGGCTTTCAGTTACTGACTAAGGCACCTGTCTCCCCCTTAGTGCCTGTTTTAGGCAAGGTCTCAAGAACAAAATTTCCGACATGAAAATATCATTCACAAATAAATTAAAGGTTATGCTGCTAAAAAGCTATAAGTTTAACTCAGAAACTGTACTCTGGAAGCACTCCTCTCCCTGGAGGTTGTTGACGTCTGTGTAGTCACAGAAACTTGGTTCAGGGCTGCAGAGACTATCCCGGACCTGCAAGGCTACAAAGCATTTCACACTTTCAGATCGCAAAAGAAATGTGTCAGAACCAAAGGAGGAGTGTCATCTATCTTCTTCAAAGGTAAATACACCTCTAGACTGGTTGGATAGGAAAACTCCAAGTTCAACTAACTGTAGGTAATACCCTCCCCTCAGTGAACCAAGATACCCATGCTGCTTATTTGGACCTACTTGAGTCAATCAAATCACAACCAAACATTCTAGTCATGGGTGATTTTAACTATCTCTCCATTGTCTGGGAAACTTGGTTCCTGGACTTTTAACACTAATGCCCTGTAAAAAGCAGTATGCAACCCTGCAAGGGTCAAATGTTCTCGACCTGGTCCTCACCAACAGGGGGACTTTTGAAACCAACACAAGTGTAGCACCCTCACTGGTTAAATCTGATCACAAATCATTAACATTTGAAGTAGCTATAGCACCTGAACCCCTCTTAGGTGAAATCAGTGTAAAATATTTCACCAAAGCTAAGTATACCTACCTAAAGGATGGCATAAATAACTCCCAAGCTCCTGTTCCCACATATGACATTGACAGCTATACTAAGGTATACATAAATGCCTTGTACAGACACACAAATGTATTTACACAACTGTACCTGATAGGATCAAAGTAAGATCTTCAAGAAAAAGCAAGCCTCCCTGGTGGGCATCTAGCATTAATAAGTTACACAACAAGAGGAAGAGGTTGCCGTCTAAGAATAAAAAAGAGAGGTCCCAGCACTGAAAGAACGCTTGTAAAATCCTCTAAGGGCAACTTTGAAAAAAATTTAGCAACATGGCTAAGGGCTAAGGATAGTCATAGGGCATTCTTCAGCTATATACATAACCTAAAAGGTAGAACCCAGATGTGTGCTGAACTAGCTGTGGATGGCATCATTCACACTGATACTGCAAAAATAGATAACCTATTAGGTGACAGGTTTGGCGAAAATTTCACTCCCCTGTCCCCTGCAAGACATTCCACAAAGCATTCCCTCTGCATCAAAGAGCAAGTCACTAATGCTGTCTCCAAGGCCAAAAACACAGCCTCTATGGGACCAGATGGCATCCCAGGTTGCATTTTAAATGGTCTAAAACATGGGTTAGCAACTCCATTAGGTACTGTCTTCAGCCACACCCTGAGTACTGGTTTTGTCCTTGCTGAACGGAAAACAGCAACTGTCACCCCCTTCATAAAGGGGGTACAGCAACAGACCCAGGAAACTACAGACCCATAAGTTTATCCAGCCTTATCTGTAAGGCCATGGAACAAATCATCATGGGCTTTATAACTAAGGATATAGGTGATCTCCAAGCCCTTTTGTGAAAGGCAGGTCACACCTGTTAAACCTGGTGGATTTCTTCAAAAATGTCACCAGTGCTATAGACGAAGGCAAATCTGTGCATGCAGCCTACCTTTATTTAGCCAAAGCCTTCAATACAGTCCCACATTCAGGCATCATTGATAAACTCTCTGTTTATATCAACCCTTAGGTTATAAGGTAGGTTGCTAACTGGCTTGCCGACAGATCACACTCTGTCAGAGTTGAGGACTTTACCTCAGCCAGCAGACCTGTCACCAGTGGGGTTCTACAGGAGTCAGTGCCGGGCCCCCTGTTTGAAATATACTTCTCAGAAATTCAGGGCAAAACAGAGGGGCTGTGGCTGATTAAGTTTGCTGACAACAGCAAATTAGGTGCCATCATTGAATCCCCAGATGATGTCAGTACACTTAAGAGAGATTTACCAAACCAGTTATTGGTGCCATAGCCATGGACTCAAACTCAGTGCTAAAAAATGCATTAGCATCTCCTTTGGCAAAAACGATATCCCTGTAGACTATCCAAACAATGTCCCGTAGACTATCATATAAATAATAATACTCTAAGTAACAACTCAGTAGTGAGAGACTTGAGAACGCAAGTTGACTGTAGCCTAAACTCTGACCACCATGTGTCTACTGTGGTAAGGAAAGCATTCTACATCGCACACCTCATTAGCAAAGGCATTGCCTCAAGAGTGAAATAGGTCATAAATCCTCTGTACTCGACCCTCATTAGGCCAATAATTGAGTACAATGCTCCCTTTGATATGTACCTTACCAGGCACCTGCAGCAACTTGAGAGACCTCAGAGATTTCTAACCATGAAAATTTAGAGTCTCTAGCACATGTCATACACTGACAGACTGAAGCTACTATCACTGTACTTATTAGCGTACATACTGCTTAGAGGAGACTTGTGCCAGGCCTACAGAGCAATCTCAGATCCATCCTAATGGAAATGCTGCACATCCGCAAGTCAAATGGGACAAGGGTCACCTGCTCCAGGGACCTTAACCTTGCCTGCGACATAAATAGGATCTGCTGGAGAGTCGGAAACGTCTCTCAGAGGCTGCTACTCCTCTGGAATAGGTTACTAGTTCAAATCAAACAAAGCCCATCTGTGACCCTATTTAAGTATAGACTGGATGGTAAACCATAAATTCCTGCCTGGGATTTCACCTATGATCCTCCTAGATAGGGGCAGTCATTGCTTACTAAGATCTCATGTTTAGGCAAGATCCTTTTATTGGATTTCTCTAGTGTTATATTGGGTGCACACAGCTAGGCTTATAAAGACCTTCAGGTCAATAGTCCAGTAACCACCTATGAACCTGCAGGTGCTTTGCTTGAGCAAAGATTGCAGACCCTTCTTTCCCTGACATTCTACCCACTTACGAGAAAAGGTTAGAGAGACCTAGGCTTTATGTCATGAATGCCCAATTGGAATCAGAGAGACCCACAGAGTTTGGAACCCGCAGTATGCCCGACATCTACTCAGACTCCCACTACTGCAATCCCACCAGAGGCCAGTATGAGGGTTGAAATTCACATGTTCAAAATGACTGAAGATACTGATGATTATGAGAAAGGGGAACCCCATTTAAAAAAACTCCTAAGGACCCAAAAGCATACTGGAAGACCTTGTTAGATAGGAAATTCCAGGTTTGCTTATTGAGGTTCGTCAGGAGTTGAAACCTCCCCATTTAGTCAGAGTGGACATCACAGCTAGGAAAAAGAAACAAAACAATTAAAAATGTTTCTTCCCCCAGATGGCCAAAGAAAAGGAGTGGATCATTTTTCACAGGACCTATTTATGATCATGGCACTTGGGCCATCATCTTTTGCATTGTCTACTACTACCACTCCTCCTCTTTCTCCTTTCACTTCCCAAAAGAGACACTTCTTTTGAGGATGAAGAGAGTAACTCGGACCCAGGTGAGCGCTTCTTGGCCAATTCATCCCAGATCCAATCGGCAGGCCAAGTGGCATCAGATGATAATGATGATGATTCCTTTTGTCCTGCCCCCTGTTGTAGAAGCTCCATTTTGGGGAAACTATTGTTAATATGAAGAAGCATTTTGAATGGGAACCCAAGCAGATTTCTGATATTTAACAGAGATAGTCTTTGAAATAATTGCCCCCTGCTGCTGCACCTGTACCTACTGTTGTAGAGTTTTTTTTCTTGACGCTTTTGTGTCCACTTCCCCTGCACTAGATTCCCAGCCACCAGTTCCTAAAAGGCCTGACAGTTTTTTTAACAAAATTCTTGAGGACTTGAAATTTCTGTACAAAAACCCTACAGCAGTCCAGTCTGTGTTTTCCATATCTACAGACAAGCACTAAGTTACTGCCTGCTGCTAGTGCTCTTCCTTCTGATGAAGACAGCAAGACAATGGACAGACTGACAGAAAGGTTTTATGTCCTCCATTCTGGCCTTTAGAGCTCTAAATTATCAGAATCAAATGACAAAAGTACTTACTGTCTATTCTGGGAACTTTAAGTAAAACATTATCCTCTCCACAGGAACTTGCTGGTAAACAGCCTTTTTATCAGTGGGGGCTCGGGCTTCCCAAGTGGCTAGACTCAGCCTTAAATGCAGCTATGATGCAGTAGAAGCTTTCTCCAGGGCAGCTGTACAGGCTCTGTGATCAAAAGGTATCTATGACTATGTTTGTAGTCCCTCCCAAAGGATATTAAGGTAAAACTTCTAGTCTTTTTCCCTAAACAAGGACCTTTTGTTTGGTCTGGATGCTGCCAGTCTTTTCAGACAATTGCAGGAACAAGGTATAATTATAAAGGACCATTTAGATCTTTATTACATCTGTGCCAAGATACCAAAGGAATTACCCTGCAAAACCCACTTCCTTCAATCACAGGGAACCAAGGCCTTCTTGCAAGGCCAAGAAAATGCCTAGGCAAAGATTCCAGGACAAACCAAACATGGATTCTAGATCTGGGAGGCCTCTTTCCAAGACAAGTCTGCCTGATTATGCTCTGTCCCCCTCCCCACACCTTGGTCCTATCCTCACCTTATCCAAAATGCTCTCCTTAGCCCTGAAAAACATTTACTCACAGCTTCAGACAAATGGATTCTTTCATTCATTTAGAGTCAGGTATAGTTGCTCTGTCATATCTTTCAAACCTTGCTTGAGCAAGGCACAGTAGAACCAGTACCTCCACAATAAGGGAAAGCTGAGATGTTATTTATATTACTAGTAGAGGAGGTTTGGCCAAGGCATCGAAGAACTTTCCTTTCACATTGTTGTGAGTTTGACTTGTTTTGCATGAACAGTTAATGTTTCCATTCCAGGCGCAGAGGCAGCCCAGAGAAAGAGGGATGCAAGTGGAAAGAGAAGGAGATAATGGAGTGTGAGAGAAATGGAGGAGAAAGCCAGTACTGAAACTGGAGAATATGTGCTGGATTCTGAGGAGATGTTTCAAAGAAATCTATTTGATGAGCTGGTAAATAATTGATGCATAATTGCTACCCTCCAGTATGGACTAGGTTGTGGAATGATTTACTTGAAGAAATGGTGATGCAGAAAGAGAGAGAAAATGGAGACATTTCCTGAGGGAACATTATGGAGAAAATATAAAAAGATAAATAGTCAATCCTGAAGAATAGTGGTGAGATGGAAAAGAAAACATTTTCAGAAAAAAGGAAAAGAAGGCAGAAGGGCCATATCAGAAAAGAAAAAGGCATAAGGCAATGAAAAACTGAAGTATGTGTTAAGGATTCAAAGTAGAGAAGACAAAGGAATGGACAGTTATGAAGTGTGGTACAATTTGATAACTCCTTTGGGTGTAAAAGAACATGAGGTAAGAGCATGTATTCTTTTTAACAAAAAGAAATTTTGTTAAAAATTTGAGACTGTTTCTTCAATGGGAAATTTTCTAGGTGAATCTGAAAAAATAAAGTGCAACCCATGGAATCTTTGTGATAAAAACATTTAACAGGGAAACTAAAAAGAAAATTCATGTATAGTTTCAAATGGAGGTGTCAAGAGACCTTGAAAGAACATTTGAAAACTTTATGTAAAGAAGTGCTGGATATTGCAAACATTTATGATGACAGGGGTTTATGGGACTGGCAGATGTGATAGTAATATTGTTAAAAATAGAAAAACAACCTATATGTGTGTACCAAGCATGATAAATGTAGAGGGGAACAGGAGTGTCATAAAATGCTGGGGATAATCCAAAACATTTTTTTGTAGAAAAGAAGGTCATTTGTTAAGTAACTGTGATAAAAAAGTTATATTTGTAGCGAAATGGGACATGAAGTAATAACTGGGAATTGAAATGGTATAAATGTAACAAAATTAGACATTTATGGACTGATTGTAAAAATGAAAATAAGAGTAAGAAAATAGATGGAAAAGAAAATGAACAAAGATAAGACATTTTAGAAACAGTAGTAATAGAAGAAGAAGAATTAAATGAGAAAAGATTAGTAAGATGTAGAAGAAGGGTCTGAATTAAGTGATGAAAAAGAATTAAACTGAGAGATAGTAAAAGAAAAAATATATTGGTAAGAGGGTAAAAGACAGAAAAAGAAAATTTAATGGGGATAAGTACAAAAGAAAAAAGAAAGGAAATGAATGAAAAAGAATGTACACAGCTGATGTCTGAGAGTTGGTATAATGGTTAAAGAGTTTGATTCACAGTCACAACGTGTATAGTGTTTGATTCTCACCTTTGGTAGGGAAATTGGCTAGGCTTAGAATAGGCCATTAAGGCAGCTAACCTAGAAAAGTAATTAGCTATGAACTTATGGAACTGTGATAGGGAAAAGGATAATGAAATGTGAATAGTATTAAGAATATAGTAAGAAGAAGAGGGATTTTGATGTGGTATAATACATGTAATGTAGATGCAGTTATGTTAGAAGACGCAAGATTTTTAACAATTGAACAAAGATTACAAACGGAAATACTATGGGGAGGAAAGATAATCTGGAATTTGAGAAGTGAGAGATGTTCTGGAATAGCTGTATTCTGTAGAAATACATTACCATTATCAGATGTAAATATTAATCATTGTAGATTTAAAATGGAAAGAACAAGTATATAGAAGTATAACATATGCTTATACTAATTGAAAAGAAAGGGAACACTTATTTAATCAGATTTTACACTATGTAGTGATAACTATGAATATTATAGTAACCGGAGATGTTAATTATGATTTAATAAGCAATCATAAAAAGAAGAAAAGAAATTGTTAGGAGTTATAAGCTATGGTAAGTTAAAACTTTGGGACAAAAATTTGTGGACTTACAAAAAGGGTATGTACAGAACTGAAAAAGATTATCTTATACTGTCAGTAGGTTTAGTTATAGGAGAAGGAGAGGTAGTTGAAGTAGGATTTTCTGGTCATCTTGCAGTAAAAAGAGATAAAGGAAACAATGAATATATAAAATAGGCAAAGGAATAAAAAGGATAATTGAGAAGGTATGGAATGAAGAAAGAAATAGGATTAGTAGTGCAGTTATGTAAAGATCATATAGGTTTGATACAACTGGTCATTAAATCATATAGGGAATAATGAAAGAATATAAGACAGAAAGTTGGGAAATTATATATGTCAGCATATATTAAAATACTTGTAAATGGCTGCTTAAGCCAATATGTGTATATGAAGAGTGGTGTAAGACAGGGTTGGCCAATGAGTCATATACTATTTGCATTAGTTATGAATGTGATAGTATTTGAAATAAATTACAAAATAAAGGAGGCATGGTATATAATACCTGAAGGGTTAAGAATTCCAGTTCTGTTAACATATGCAGATGACATTATAATTGCAAAAAACAAAATTTGGATAAATGAAGTAATAATTTGTACAAATGAATGTCTAGTAGTGATAGGGATGGCTTTAAATAAAGGGAAAAGTAAAGGTTTCGGTGATGTAAAGATAAGGGGTATATATTCTACAATGAATGAAATTTCTGTTGTGTATAAAATTTGGCAGTAAAGATGCAAGTAGAATTCAGTGGGGAAAAAGCAATAGAAAAAAATAAAACTAGTCTTTTCTGGAGAACATGTAAATTATCTTTCAGAAAAAAGCCGTATTTGATAAATTCAGTACTGATTGGAAAACAGCATACTTAGCAAGTGGAATTATGTTGCCAACAGTATTTGAAAAATAATTGTAGATAAGTTTGTTTTTCATTTATATGGAGTTCTGTATTAAACCCTGTAAAAGGATGAATTTTGTATGTAAATAAAGAGGAAAGAGGTTTAGGGTTAACCCAGTGGCACATGCTGCTTCATTAAATATGTACAAAAGTTTAAAGTGGATAAATGACAAAAGATGAGAGATTAGCAGTATAATTGTATAAGTATGATAAATTTGGGGGTATGGTAAAAAACAGTAAAAGAGCAAAGAGTGATTCAATGAAAAAATAAAATGTTACCAAGAAAAATTATTTTTGTGGGGAAAAAAGTTGATATAGAAAAAGAAAGTATGGTACACGAATGTAACAAAATATTACCATGTAAAGCTATGATAAAATCTAGCAGTGAATAAAATAAGCAAGTGGTGCAATCAGAAAGTAGAATTTCAAGATTTTTTTGTTTGATAAATTACCAGAAAAAGGAAATATGTCGTCTAAAAAGAAAAGTGGTAGAATATGTTTACTTCGTCAAGAAGAATAAACTACTGAACAAGTGTTTTTGAAATGTAAAAAAGTTGTGGGAAAACTATGTAAAGAAGATTTTTTGGAACATATAAAAGAAGTGGATAAAACAAACAAGGATGTCATTAAATATGAATATTATAAAAATAGAAGTGAAGAATATGCTAAATGAATAGTTATTTTGTGTCATATGGAATGGAAGAATAAGTGAATATTAGTCCATCTGAAATCTTCCAGGAAGACTTTTTCTCCTTCATGAGACCTTAACTTTGTTTTGGAAAAGCTCTCCCACTCTTTTTTGAACCAGCAGCCTCAGGGCAGGCTTTGTCGTAGTGTAGTGGAGCACAGTAATAGTCATCCCTCTGCATAAAGGGGGACCATCAACTGACCTGGGAAATTACAGACCCATAAGTTTGACTAGTCTTGTATGCAAGTTCAAGGAAAGAATAATCATGGACCTGATAAATAATGACATAGGAAACCTCCAAACACTGGACTGACTGCAATTCAGCTTTGTCACGAGCAGGTCTTGCCTACTAAATCTGGTGGACTTCTTTAAGAAAGTCAGTAGGGCCATGGATGAGGGTAAAAGAGTGCATACTGTCTTCCTTGAATTGGCCAAGGCAGTTGACACAATCTGCCAGTCGGGTGTTATAAATAAACTCAAAACTGGGCATAAATCCCTATGTCAGCATATGGATAGCCAGTTGGCACACACACAGGACACATGTTAAAGTGGGCCAATCCAGATCCAGCAAGAAGCCAGTTACTAGTGGCATGCCACAAGACTCAGTGCTGGGACCACTCCTGTTCAGACAAAACTTCTCTGAAGGTCAAGCCTAATGTGGAAAGCCTCTGGATGATAAAGTTTGCAGATGACTGCAAGTTGGGGGCAGTCACTGGATTTACAGATGCTGTAGATATCCTTCAGAAGAGTCTGACTCAGACATGTGATTGTTGCCAGAGACATGCCTTAAAACTAAATGAAAAAATGCAAGATCATACCCTTTGGGAAGCCAGCTACCTCTGCAAATTATGACATTAATAGCACACCCCAAAGAGTGGACTCGGAGGTGAAAGATCTAGGTGCACAGATAGATATCGGCCTGAACTTTAACCTCCATGTGTCCACAGTGGTTAGGAAGTCGTTCTGTGTGGCACAGCTTAAGCGAAGGTATGGCATCCAAATCCAAGGAGATATAATCCATCTGTACTCTGCAATTATTAGACCAATAATCGAATTTACTGCGCCATTTGACATGTACTTGACTAGGCACTTGGAACAGCTGGAGTGACCTTGGAGGTTGCTCACAGAGAAAATGCAGGATGCTAGCAATGCGTGCTGTGCTGACAGACTAAAAACCCTCTTGCTTTACTCTGTCTCCTACCAACTATGAAGGTGTGACATATGCCTAACCAACAAAGCACTCTCAAATCCAGCCCTTATGGAGCTATTGCACATCCGCTAGACAAACAACACGAGGGTCACCCAATCTAGAGATCTAAACCTGGTCTATGACTCAGTACATGCTGGAGAGACAGGTATGTGTCTCAGAGATTACCCCTTCTTTGAAAAGGCTTCCTATTCATGTTAAGCTTGCAGTTAGGATTAATGGGTGGGGAAATGCAAATTCACTACTAGGGTGGCACCTGTGTCCCTTATGGACGGGGCAATCTGTAAAATACTCAAGGCATAGGCACAAACCTAAGCCATACTCTTGCCTGTAGGGATCATAACTCAGGTAAATTCCTGTAATACCGGATAGGCTTGTAAAGGCTCTAAATCCATTACCTGGTAGTGTCTTGTGAACCTATGAGCAGCAACTGCTTCTGTCAGATTCTATACTTAGAAAACTATTCTGGTAGCCCCCACCTGTGCGAGATGAGTCTCTAAGCTACATGCCCTTATGGCAACTCCCCCCTTCTGTATTTTTGAAAAGGAAAGAGTGACTTTAAGGGTCAATCCCTCCTTTCCTTTTCTTCCTTAACCCACCAAATAAGAGAGAGAGAATTCTATGTTCTATTGATGTTCATAGACAGCACACATATTACCTGGATAAGACTAAGGATATCCGCAAGGTTTTCCGCTTGCCAAGATTCCAAGTTAGGAAACCCAATTTCAAAGCAAACTGTTGCCAAGTGGGTCTCTAAATCCCTTTTCTTTTCAACATGCCAAATCCGTCCTCTCGCCAGCAAAGGCTTATTCTGTTTGAGCAGTGGCTTCTTCTAGAGCCTTTTACAAGGGGATTAACTCTAGAACAATCTTAGAAGCAGCTGCTTTGCCTTCCTGTGCATACTTTCAACTAAACATAGAGTAGATGCTTTTTCTGAATCTGGAGCTGCTTTTGCCAGGTCATTCCTGTCTGGATTACTTGACAGTTACTAGACAAATCTTCTTTCTCCCAACCACCTTCCACACCTGTTGAGTTTTGGGAATCACCCTGTACTGCAACAGTGATCTACAGAAGACATAGTATAGCTGTGTAAGAACTCAGCATAACAGTAAAGGTTCTACTGATCACTATTGCAGTATCCCTTCCCTGCTTAACATCCCCCTTCTCTGATTCTTATTTCCTTTTTCCACATGGACCAAGGGAATCACCGTCATTCTGCCTTCCCCCCTTAGCTGACTAGTTTGCTTAGTCTCTCAGGCCACTTTAGGCTTACTGGCTTTGAGATGGTCTGATAATTTATGCTTGTACATCTGCTTATGTACCCTTATACCCATGGGCGTAGGCCATATGTTGGACGTATAGCTTTATGAAAGGTTTTGGCTTTTGTACCCCATCCAGATGTCCAGATTATTTGGCGAGATAACCCAAGAGTTAGGAATACTGAGTGATCGGTAGGACAACAGCTGTACTTTATTGCTGACAAAGAAAGTACTGAGCTGTTGCTTCAACTTCTGTCCATCAGCCATACAACTCATTCATCTTCCTCAGCCATTGAGCAGATAAGTATCTCCATTGGAGATCCTCCTGTTCTCTACTTTTTTGCTGAATAGTTTTATCAAAGAGAAGAAATATGTTTATGGGAGGTGGATTTCTCACAGACATCACTATATTAAACTCATAATTTATTTAGGAGCAGAACACGGCTATAGGGACTGTTGTATCTGTCAGACATTTGTGCCTAACATTTTGCATAGTCATCTGTCCTCATTGAAGATTTACCTTGAAATTCAAAAACTTAAAGCACTTTCCCAAAGTAAGATGGCATGTGAGTTCCATCTGTTGACATCCCTTCACGCAGAGGAGGAAGTCTAATAAACTTAGGATAGAGACTTCTGCTGTTTAATCAGACCTGGAGATCTCTGATGTCTTTCTTGTTGAGACCCTAAACTGGCTGCTTCTGAGCTGCTATCTGTGTCATGTCTCCATCGGAGGCTGATACTGTGCAGCTTTCCTGCACATCAGTCTTCTCCTATCCGTCATCTGCTTTGAGTGAGAAAGGGGGTATCTCTGCTTGTAATTTTGGTGGGAGCTGATGGCATACCTCACATCTTAGTCAAGGAAGACATTCTCAGTTCACTGTCAGGGCTCGGAGCCTCCTCCTCCTCTGGTGCAGATAGACATCTCAGTTAAGCAGACCAAATGTACTGTTTCTCCTTAGTCTTCCAGGAGTCCACATTAGGAATGGCAGGATTTTACCTGGGGTCTCTTGAAAACGATTACATCTGATATTGTCAGTCTTCATTCATCCTTGACATTTGGGTACTCTGTTCCGATCCTCAAAACCAGCTTGGACATTATACAGCTCACACCAGCCAAAAACTGTCAAGCTAATACCCTCTTCATATTACCTCAGGTCTCATTTGCTGCTCTTGTCTCAAGACACGTTGGCCATTCTTCTCGCAGCTAAGTGAAATTTCTTTATTTTTTAATGTTTTTCCCATCACCGTGTCCATCTAAATCTGACCAGTGCATCAAGAAAAGTCACTTGGTGCCGACATCCCCTTCGACACCAGTGCAAAGAAGCATTAGGCTTCCGAACCCTCCACATCCATGAAACCGAAGACCAAGGTTCTGAGACTGTTGGAACAGACAACCTCCTTGGCACCAGTTACTACCACGGCACTACAGATCTCAGCACCAGTCTCGTTGGCACCAACTTCTTTTGCTTTCCAGTCAGTGCCAACCTCATCTACTGCACTATAGCAGCCATTACCCAGAAATTATTTACTTACCCAGGGCAAGATATTCACCTTCTGTCAACCCCTTTGTGAGGCAGCTTCCCAGTCCTTTTTTGGAAAGACCAGACTCCCCCTCTGGATTTTCCATCCGTTCTTCCAAGAGTCTCACTGAAGTGGACGTCATGAGTTTGGTGGATCAGCTCCTAGTGGCCAGGGATCACTCTGTTTCCTTTCAGACCCCTGTCCCTACTGGAGTTGGGGTGCTTTCTCCTAGGATTCCAACAAATCTAACCTCCTGAGGTGGCTTAAAGCTTCCTGCTCCAATCCCCCCCCAGTTCCAGCTGTTCTGGTACTGACAGACTGCCTGCCTTCAATGCTGGGATCTACCCTGATTTCTTCGGTTCCGTCAGACATGGCAGACTCCTGGGGCAGTAGCTCCGCTGTCGAGTCAGACTTTTTCAGATTGGCTCTGGCTTTTTATTTGGGGTCGTCCTTGACTCTGTGAAGTCCAGCAACTGTGGGCTGTTCTTCAGCTCTTTCTTTGGAGGTGGGTCTCTCCGGGCATGGTGTGACCTCTTTTCCAAGGTTATCTTTCTTGGTTCATGGCTCCCATCCCTCTTCGGGGGAGGGGGCTGCTTTTCAGATTATGGAGAGGGCCTTGGCCTCTGCAGGCTCTCTGCTGACATCTTCTGTGCTGGAGTGATATTCCCAAACTCCTCCTTGCCCAGTGCTGCCACCATCCTCCACACCAGGGCAGTGAGCACCAAAGCTGCAAACAGCCCCCTGTACAGAGACCGTCATCTTTGGAGTCCTCCTCGGTGATCCCCACTGAGGAGCCACCCTGAAAGAAGACTTGCAAGTGGAAACACTTAGATTCCCTGGAAGAATCTGTCACCGAACACGCAGACTTCAATAATGGGGAGGGCTCCCCCGGTCACCCCCAGAAGACGTCTCCTTTGGAGACATCCTAGAGATCCTCAGAGAGGTAACTGACAGCCCAAAGACCCGACCCTTTTGGTGCTCACCCAGCTACTTGGATAACCCCGCCTGCTGCTGATCTTGTTAAATTGCTCACACAGCAGGCATGGAAGACCCCTGATTCCAGAGAGCCAATACCCCAGAGAATAGATTAAATTTTTTCAGCCTCTGTAGATCACCAGCACCGGGCAAAGGGCTTAGTAGTAGATGCTAAGGTGGTGGCGGTGGCCACCAAAAATGAGCTCGCTGATGAGAGTCCCACTGTCATCTCTGTAACAGAGAGTCTAGGATAATGGACAGACTTGGAAAGCAGGTTTACACTTCATTGACCTTCGCCGTAAGGTCTTTGAATTTTATGGCACATTTCACTAGGCTCCAGAAGAATCTGATCAAGGAGTTGTCAGATACCCTTGCAGGAGCTGTGCCTGAAGAGGTTCAGGATAAAGTTGTCTCTCAGATAGTCACCCTGGAGTCTATTTCCAACTTGTTCATGAGGCTCATTGCACATGCAGCCAAAGGGATGACCATGGCAGCGGGTTCAGGCATTGCCATAAGGTATCACACCTGGATGCGCTTGTGTGAGTTTGCAGAGCCATTTAAATCTTCTTTTGTCAATATCATCTTTGTTCAGCCCCAAAGTCAAAGAAACTCTAGCCAGGTGCGAGACGAATGGAAAGACCATATCTGCCGTGGGCATACATTTTTCTTTCCCCCCAACAGTCCTGTTGTAAGAACCAGCCAGAGGAGCAGAAAGATGTGGTTCAAAAAAAATCCCAAGGTCCTTTTCAGGACGCACGTGGAAGTGGCTCCCCTCGAGGCAGGGGGGAAGCTGTAATGGCAGACATTAACCCCATGGCAGAGGTGGCCCGCAAAATCAGGATTCCAGAGATTTTCTTGAACAACCCTATCAGCGCTTCTGAGAGGAGGCCTGATTGCTTACCTGTGGAAGCAGTCAGGGGAAGACTTTCACTGCACTTGACAGCCTGGTGACAAATAACTTCCAATACTTTGGTACAGAAGATTATTACCGGAGGTTACCATATCCCCTTCATTCTTTTCCCAAGATCACAAAAAAAACTCCCTGATGTGCCACCCAATCAGAGGGACCAAGCAGCCTTAGAGATTCAAAATCTGCTAGGAAAAAAAGAGTCATCCAAGAAGTCCCACCAGACTAGCTAGGATCCGGATTTTACTCAGGGTTATTTTTGGTGCTAAAAAAGACAGGAAGACTTGAGATCAGTTTTGGATCTCAGCCTTATGAACAAGCTTGTTCAGCAAAGAAAATTCTGGATGATCATGGTTCAGTCTATACTTCCTTTATGGAGGAAAATGATTGGATATGCACTGTAGACCTTCAAGACGCATATTACCACATAAAAACGGACAAACTCCAGAAGGTTTCTCCATTTTCGGCTAGGAGACAGTCATTTCCAGTTCAGAATGCTGGCTTTTGGTCTTACCACAGCCCCCCCAGGTGTTCACCAAGTGCAGTTATAGCTTACTTGAGACTACATGGATTTTGGTTGTTTCCTTATGTAGACTGACTCGTCATTGCTCACAACAGGCATCTACTGCTGCAAGCCTCAGGCTTTATTCTACAGCTATTCACAAGAAAAATCCCAACTTACTCCCACTTGACCTCGAGTTCACAGGAGCCCGTCTGAATACATCTCTTGTGTAGCTTACCTCCCTGTTGACAGACTGCAGAAGATAAAGTCCCAAGTACAAGCCATTCTCTCCAGAGACAGAGTTCCTGCTCTTCTAGTGCTCCAGACTTTAGGGTCAATGGCAGCGACCATTACTTTGGTTCCTCTACCGAGATTTCACACAAATCTACTTCAGTGGCTATTGGCTTCCCAATGGTCCATACTAACACATCCAGTGACATATCCAATTCCTATCACCAGTCGCTGCAAGAAGGACTTATCCTGGTAGATGGAATCTGAGGAAATTCTTTTGGGCCGTCCCTTCCTTTACCCTCAACCCAAGACCATTGTGACCACGGATGCCTCCCAGATGACGTGGGAGGGGGGCATTATCTGGGAAGAACAGTTCAAGGCACTTGGTCCCCGCTAGAGGCTAACATGCATCTCAAGTCTCCTGGAATTGATGGCAGTGCTCTTAGTGTTGCAAGCTTTCCAGTCTGTTGTCCCTGTAGAAACAATTGCAATTCAGTCAGACAACATGTCGTAGTGTAGTACATCAGCAAGCAGGGTAGAACCAAGTCTTATCCCCTGTGTTGGGAAGCACTCAGAGTGTTACAATGGGTGATATCCTCCAACCGTTTTCAAATAATGCAAATCCCAGGGAATGCTGATGTGATAGTGGACAAATTGAGCAGAGGCATTCTCCTGCCTCACAAGTGGTCTCGGAAATTTTTCGTTGCTGCAACCTCTCTGCATCATCCATGAACAATAACTGCAGCAGCTACTTTACCCTTATTCCCCCTCAGGGGGATCCCTGAGAAACGCTCTTCTTCTCGATTGGCCCTCAGGTCTTCTATACACCTTCCCCCTTTCCCTCTCATTCCACTCTTTTTGAAGAAAGCTCATAGGTTGAGAAGCAAAGTGATCCTCATTGTAACATTCTGACCCCGACTGGTCTGCTTCCCTTTCCTGTGGCCTCACCTAATTCACTGTCCATGGATTCTGGACCCATTTGCAGACCTGTTGTCTCACCCGCAGGGACTTTTGCACCCCAACCTTCAGAATCTTAAGCTTACAGCTTGGCTTCTCCAATTCCATTAGTCACCAGGCAGAATAACTTACCTCCCCCGGTTCAAAAAATTCTACTGGCCTCCCATAGACCATCCATCAGGAAACTCTACTATAGCAAATGGGAGAGGTTTTCAATTTAGGCCTGGGATAATAATCTCAGTCTCTTATCAGCACCAGTCAAGAAAGTTTTAGAATTCTTAGCTACCCTATTTGATCAAGGAGCTTCTGCTTCTACAATCAAGGTTCAATTGGCAGCTATTTGTAACTTCCACAATGGCTACAAGGACCATTCATTAATTTCCCACTGCTTATGCAAAATGTTCCTTAAAGGGGTCTTACAATTAAAACCTCCATTTAAAAATCCTGTAGCGCCATGGGATCTGACCTTGGTTCTTACAATCTTTGATGCTTCCCCCTTTGAACCAGCAGTGACTTGCCACCTAAAATTTCTCTTGTGGAAAACTCTTTTTCTGATAGCTATTACCTCTGCCAGAAGAGTTTCTGAAATTCAGGCATTATGTTCAAACCCCCCATATCTGTTTTTTCATAAGGATCGAGTGTCATTAAGAACTAACCCTTCCTTTCTCCCTAAGGTGGTGTTAGAATCCAATATTAATCAGACTATCGATTTGCCCATTTTCTTCCCCAAGTTTTCCAACAAAGGTGAATATTACTTGCATTTGCTTGGACGTTCATAGACGATTGTGATTTTATCTCAGCAGTATTAACGAATCTAGAAAATCAGACCAGTTATTTGTATCCTTTTCCAGTTCAACTTTGGGAAAATCTGTCTCAAAAGTTACTTTGTCTAAATGGCTAAGTGATTGCATTACCTTCGTTTACAGTCACAACCTCAAGTTACCTGTGCCTGTGAGAACGCATTACACCAGATCAATAGCCACATCAGCTGTTTTCCACTTCAAGGCTTCAATGGATGAAATATACGCAGCCGCAACATGGGCTACTCCACGTATCTTTATCACTCATTACAAATTGGATATGGTCTCTAGGGGAAGAGCATCCTTTGGCTGTATAGCTCTCAGGAATATCCTTCCATAAGTCCACCCAGGGCCTAAAGTAGCTGGGAACTCTGTCCCAAAGGTCAAGGATGAATGAAGATAGACAACACAGATGGAACGTTATGGTGAGTACATGACTTTGTCTTTGAAGCCATACTCCTCCTTTCCTGTTCCTGATGTTTCTTCTTTTTTTTTCTTCTCCCTCAAAAGGCAAAAGTAGGAATTGGAGGAAGAACAGGAGTAATAAGACTTCAAAGGAGATGATGCCTTAGCTTATTGTTTTCAAATTCATTCTATTGTGGCCTATACATCAAATGGTAAAGACACTTTATTTCCCTTTGAAGGAACTCTCTTTTGGAGACAGTATTGTTAAGATGATGCAGCATTTTCAGTAGAAAGATTCCCACTGTTCTGATATACAGAAAATTCACTTTGCTGTGTGGGAAATGGGAGTGCCTAAACCTTAGGCCATTCCTCCTGTTTTAGAAGCTTTATTTAGGTATTTAGAACGTCTTAAAAATTGTAGAATTTTAGTGGTGATAGTGAAAATTTTTGAGACAGAGTTAGGGTGTTCCTATAAATTAGGAAACATCGGGAAGTATCAGTGTTTGCTTTCAAAAGGGGATCTTAGCATGTACTGCTTTTCATTTCAGAGCCCCTAACAAAACTCCTAAAGTTATGCAAAGCTTAATGAAGATTTGGCAATTTCTAGAATGGATGGTGTAGCTGTGTATATGGTTCTCAGCAAAACAATCAGCAGTCACATGACCTTTCCTTTGGAGTTCAGCTCTCTCTCATCTCTGAGAGCTTGCCTGACTGCTGCATTCTAGAGGCATTCAGGGGGTCATCTATGTCTTTACCTGTTGCTGTGTTAGGTCATCACTTATAAAAGGTGAATAAGAGACACTATATCGAGAGGCTGTTTGGTTCCCTTTTTTCTTCCTTCTTGTCCATAGTCACATCATCTTCCCCAGTGTTCCACCCCATCAAAAGGCTGTGGCAAAACTAGAGGCCCAGAGCCTGCTACTAAAAAGAGCCATATAAGAGGTCCATTCTTGTCTGTATTTTATTCAGATTCCTTTTAGTACAAAAGGAAATCAGATTTCAGGTTCATTCTTAATTTGAGCAACCAAACTATCAATATTCAAAAGGAGTCCTTTTTGAATTCTCATGATGCAATCTGCCCTTCCCTGCCTATTAGAGTAATACTGGATGTGCTCTTCTGACCTCCAGGATGCATACCAGCACAATTAAAATTCAACAGGAGTTTAGGAGTGTAAAGGTTCTTTTCAAAGTTACTGTCCTGCAGATAGTCAACTGCAATTCCATCCTAACATGTTCACCTTTGATGGCTTGATCAATGTCTTCTGCAGTTTTTATTATTTCACACGTCAGACTGTCCATGAGGGTTGTTATGTGGACTCTCCAAGTGTGAATCAGTTTTTATACCCTGGTGTTGCTCCAGTAAGAATTTCTAAGAAATGCAAAGACCAACTACATTGATGAGATCATGTCTCCAACTTGCCTCAGGACATCCCTTTCAACCCTCGATTCTCTCCCAAAGGAGACGGTGATCACTGAAACCTGTGCTTTGGTGTTGGAGTGCACTCTTTTGGAGCAGACTGTTAAGGCACCTGGAAAGCCCAAGAGGCAAATCGACAATACAGTCAGTATGCTAGAAATTTAACTTTTTTTTTCCTTCTTGCAGGCATTTCAGGACTCAATTGCCAGTACAATTGCCAGTCTGCTTTGGAATGTAAGCAAGCAAGAGGGGGCCTGCTTGTTATGTTTGTCAGGAGACCTTGAAAGTTTGGAAGCGTGCTTTTGCCACAGTTTTCTGATTGTTATCTCTGTCACTCTCCACTTTTCTCATGGACAGGTTAAACCATCGTCTACTGATGCCACATGTGTGATTCCTCAGTTCATATACAGCTCTGGGCTTGTTCTGTTCCTAGAGGATAACTTGCTTCATCCTCTTCTCATTTCCTTCCAAGTACAACTACGGCAATTACTTTTCTATTGTTCCTCCCTCATGAGGATCACCCATGAATGCACTCATGCAAATATGACCCTTTCAGCTTCTTTCCATTTTATGCTTGTTTTCCATATACTGAAATTTCTCAGTCTGAAATGAGCAAAGCCAAAGTTATTCTGATAGCTCTGTTGTGGTCTGTACAGGTGTGATTCCCTTTACTTTATCTTCGTCCCTTGGATAGGACTCTCTTACTAAGACCCTTCAAGAGCCACACTTTCTACCCATCTATCCAGCCTCACCCAGATATTCACTTCCCCAAATTTACCCATATGGATCAAGGGTGATGTCCTTCCGTTTCACTGTTGCAGTATTTATTACAATAGGAATCCCCTGGCAAGGGCGGCTGGACGTTTGGCCAGTACACCAAAGCCTTTAGGTTGCTTGTGCGTCACTCATATGCTCCTTGTGTAGCGTAGGCCATAAAGGTGATGTCCAGAAGTACCATCCTCAGAACTTCTTTGCTGCCAGTCCAAACTCCATCACTTAATTTTCGGTCTGAAAGCTTATTCTGTTGCTGGTTCACCAATCCATTGCAGATAAGTGCCCCGTTGGGGTTTTGTCATCTTGTCTTTCTTTACTAATCTGTTGCTTGTGAGGTTTCATGTCATTCAAGAAGTGTAAATGCCAGTGTGGGAAACAGACTCCCCATAAAGACGGTCATGAACAGTGTCTATTTTGCCTTGGTGCTTCACACGACCATACATTCTGTTCAATCTGTCAGACCTTTGTTCCCAAGACCCTTCATAGACTTTCTTCTTTGGTGTTTTATCATGAGAATCAACGTCTTAAGCTTCTTGCTAATGCCACAAATGAGGGAACTTCCCGCTCTGAAGAACAGCAGTCTGTGAAGAAGAAGGCCAAGAAATCTAGGCTGGAGTCTTCTGTGCAGCCTCCACTGGATGTCTGTCCCAAGACAAGTGAAAGACAGAGGTTCACCTGGCTTCATTGTTGGATTCTTCTGCTGCACCATGTTGGAGGCCGGTGGGGATCCGACCTTAGGCACGTCTGAGGAGGCATTATAGACATCTGCTTTGGATTTTTAGGGGGAACCGCGGCTGATTATCTCCGAGGGCCCTAGGGGTGTTTTTAAATTTTAGTCAGAGAAGTCCCTAATGCAATCATTGAATGCCGTCCGGGTCATAGCCTTCTAAATTTTATAAGGCAACGTCCCATTAAAGAAGTATTTCTCCAGCTCTTAAGGATCCACAGAGTGAATGCCGGTCCTTCACTCAGCAGTTCTTTAGTGCTATGATATCTTTAAAACCGGCTCATGTAGTTTCGGTTCCAAACCCTCCTTAGTCCCCCCCGTAAGAGACCCAGAGAACAGGATTCTTCTGAGGAGGTGGTGGATTCAGATTAGGAATGCCTTGCTTACTCCTCCCAGATGCCTTCTCCTTTAGATTGTGGATCAGAGGAAGAGGAAAGTACCAATCCTGATACTCCTTTTGAAGAGATTTCTTTTGGTGACACAATTTCTAGGATGGTGGAGTTCTTTAAATGAGATTGTCCAGAATTTTTCTGAGATACAAGGTATTATGAGCTACCGCACATAGATTCTCTGAGACCTTCTGCTGTTGCCCCTGTTTTGGCTGCTTTGTTGGATGCCTTTTCTAATGTCCCTAAGGTTCTTGACTCTCAGCCCCCAAAAACCTATAGGGTGCCTGAGGACTGTAAATTCTTGTACATGAGTCTCTCTGTTGACCCCTCACTGGTGTCTGTAGCTGCTGACAAGCCACCTCAATTGCTTCCTTCTCCTAAGTTACTGCCTTCTGCTAAGGATAGCAGAACCATGGAAAGGCTATTCAAGAAGATGTATATCTCTGCTACTTGGTTATTAGGACTGTTAATTGTCAGACCCATAGGTCCAGGTACTTATTGGTTCTCCTTTTCCAGGCCTGTCAGGTGATTTCTAATCTTCCAGACTCTGAAGGTAAAGCTTCAACCCTTTCCCTGTTAGAGACTTCCTCCCAGGTGGCTCATCATTCCATTAAGTGTAGTTATGATGCAGCAGATGCTTCCTCTAGGGCTGCTGCTTTTGAGTCTGTGATGAGGAGATATTCTTGGCTTCAGCTTCAACCTTTGCCTGATGATATTAAGGCCAAGTTGATGGATGCTCCTCTAGATAATAAACACTTGTTTGGCAAAGCTGCTGCTGCCTTAAGTCCCCCCTCAGGATAAGGGCAAGGATTTACAGGAACTTAAACATGTTTTTGTTTCTTTTGTCCCTAAATTTCAGAGAAATTACCTGAATAAGCTAGCCATAGTTCTGTTGGCAATCTTGCTCACCTTCTAAGGGTAAAAAGGGTGGCAAGCGGGCTCCTCCTGCAAAGGCTACTGAAACTTCTGTATCCCAGAAGTCTCCCTTTTTTTTCCAACATCTTTATTAAATTTCCACATATGACAAAGGCAATCTTACATTTATATACATGAAAAACATACAAAATGATATACTTTCATTGCAAACAGTTTACATCATAGACATTTTTGAAACAACTGTAGTTGTAAACATTATAAATTGCTTACAAGCCTTCCAGTCATTGTCAGTTAAACATTCTGTAGATCATTCAAATCCTGTCTCTTAAACCTTATTCCTGCTGTGCATATGCTGTTCTCACAATTCACATTTTTTTCTATGTAGTCTGCTCCTTCCCTTTTCTAAAGATCCAAATTCCAGTTGTTTTATCTCTGTTACTGTATTCACTACTTCTAGTAAAGTTGGTCTAGACTTGGATTTTCATTTTCTAGTAATTGCTTTTTTGGCAGCTACCATAATTAAACTCAACAAAGCTTTACTATGTCTAGGCAATTCCAATTCTGTAGCATAACACACAAAAAATCATCTCCCCAGTCAGTCCAATCCACTTACCCAGCATCTCCAACAGAGTGGTCCGCAGGGAATCCCAAAAGTCTGCCAGCTCATCACACCTCAAAAAAATATGTTCTGAGCTATCTCTTTCTTGCCCGTCACAGTACCTACCTATGAACCTATATTGGATGGGTAATAGGAAATTCACCCCGGGGATCACTTCTGTGGTTCTGCTTGACAGGGGCACAGGAAAATAATTTTCTTGGGTGGCGAAAGCCAGGGTACCTTTTTGGCTAGGCTTGTATAGGCCCTAGGGCCAATAGCTTAGTACCTACCTATGAACACCTCCCAACATTGACTATCCACCTGAGGAAAAATTCTTTGAAGTCTACTAGGGGTATAATACGTATGCACAAATTTTCAAGCAAAGATCCTTAATGTTTTAGACTTTGTTGCATATTTTGGAGATATATATATATATCCCACATTGTCTCTTTGTGACTTGCTTAACCAATCTGTCTTCCCAGTCCTTACTAAGCTCCTCTGATTGATTCTTATAATTATCATGCAGTGTTTTATATGCTTTACTAATTATTCCTTTTTTAAAGGCAGCTTCTTTTCTAGATTATATTAAAAACTCTACCAGTGCTGTTCTTTCATTTAGGAACCCCCTATTTCTTTCCCTTTGCCTATACTGTGATATCATAGGTTCATAATTTGATACTAGGCTATCAGCCCTAGGGCCTATACAAGCCTAGGCATAACAATTCCCTGGCTATTTCTTCCCACACTATTTACTTCCCTGGACCCCTGTCTAGCAGGGCGACTGACGTGATCCCCGGGGTGAATTTCCTTTCTCCCATCCAATTGTCAAGGTTCCTTTTGAAGAGGGCCAAAGAGGCACTCTGCTTGACATGTATGGGCAATCTATTCCAGAGTCTGGGGAGTCTCTGGGTCAGGAACCTATCCCTCCAGCATGTTTTGTTTATTGTGATGACAAGGTTTAGATCCCTGGAGCATGTGGCCCTGAGGGATTGGGATTTCAGGAAGTTTTTGTTTATATGCTGCTTTTTGGCATTTTCAATTCTCTGCTTTGACCTTTGGCCTTTCTACTGCCACAAGGGTATTCACCAAATGCCTCGCTCCTGTGATTGCTTTTTGCAGGCTTCAAGGTATCCAATCCAAGTCTTTCCTTACATGGACGATAATCTGTTTCAGGCAACTTCGCCAGAGATCTTACTGCAAAAACTTCACTTTGCCATTTCCCTTCTGCAAGGCCCGGGGTTTACGGTAAACTTCAAAAAGTCTTTTCTAACTCCTTCTCGGGACCATGTTTTTCTGGGGTGCAGCATCCAGAGTGTGCCTGTGCTGGCATCCCTGCCTCTTCGCAAGGCCTTAACTCTCATTTCCTTTTTTCAAACTCTTCTTCCTCTGGTCTCCATAATAGCAGCTCTGGATTTCATGGCCTCCACTTTTCTTATGTTCCCCCTGGTCAAACTCCACATGAAAAAGTTTCAGTGATTTCTGAAGTCAGTTTGGGTTCATCATGTTCATCCCCTTAAATTTGTAGTTCCTCTTCTGCCTTTTCTCAGAAGGAACTTCAGTGGTGGATTCAGCAGTTGTCCCTAAACCCAGGGCTCCCTTTTCATCCCCCTCTTCCCACTCAAGAGCTGTTCACAGATGCTTTAGACGTGGGATGGGGAGCAGCTTTTGGCTTCCTAAAAGATGCAGGGTGTTTGGTTGCCTTATCAACATGAAGAGCGCATCAATGTCAAAGAAGTGAGAGCTCTTATGCTGGCACTTCAGGCTTTCCATCCTCTCTTCTCCCCAGGGCCTCCCAAGGTGTTTTACAGACAATACCACAGTGAATATGGTATGTAGAAAAACACGGGGAGGGAGACAAGATCTTGTCTTCTTTGCTGGTTGGCACTCCAGGAGTAGGAACTTGCTATTCAGTATCAAGTAACTCTTCAGAAAGTTTTTATTCCCTCAGGTTAAAACTTTGTGGCAGATATTCTGAGCAGGTCCATAACTCAATCCCACAAATGAATGCTTCACAGGCATGTATTTCTGGATATTGCCCACCAGTGGGGGTATTCCTCAAATAGATCTGTTTTCCTCCCCTCTGAACAGACAACTTCCTCTATTTTGTGCTAGAGTCCCAGGTCCTCTGGTTTGGATGGTAGATGACCTATCTTTTTCTTGGAAGGGGACATTTCTTTATGCTTTCTCTCCCCTTCCCCTCATTCCAAAAGTCCTGTTCAAAATTCAACAGGATGCTCCCAGAATCCTGTTGGTGACTCCCGTTTAGCTGAGATAGCATTGGTTTCCTCTTCTGCATTTAGCCAAGGGCAATCATCACAAGTTGCCTCACATGGTGGACCCACCCACACAAGACAAGGGATCTCTCTTCCACCCCCATCTGTCCACAATTCAACTGACACTGTGGGTGATAGGATTTTGATTCCACATAGACACCTTTTTTCTGAGGACATGCTTGGGGTCCAGCAGGCCAGGAAACCTGCTACTAGGAAGTCCTACTTACCCAAATGGAAGAGATTTTCTGTTTGGTGTATTTCTCGTAAACTGGATCCACTTTCTGTGGATGTTTGTTTTGGTTCTTTCTTATGTGTGTGAATTGCTCAGTGCTGGGTTGACATATTCTTTTCTTAAGGTCCACTTAATAGCTGTCTCTTCATTTCTGCCTTTATCTCCTAGATTTGAAGCTAAGCAATTCCGTAAAGGCGTCTTTCATATTAGGCCTCCTAGGAAAACTGTTCCTCCTCCCTGGGATCTTAATTTTGTGTTGGAAATATTGACCCAGGCTCCTTTTGAGCCTACATCTTAAGCTTACTTGCAACATTGATCTTGGGAGACTATACTTTTGCTACCCCTTACTTCTGCCATACGGGTGTCTGAGCTTAAGCACTTATGGCTTGTCTTCCTTTTTTGGTATTTTATGAGGACAGGGTATCCTTGCGTTACTAATCCTTTTATGCCCAAGGTGGTAAATGAGTTGTCCCTTAATCAGTCTGTTAATTTGTGCACTTTTTTCCCTTCTCTGCAACCTGTCATTGAGAAGGTGCTGCACACACTGGATATACATAGACAACTCAGATTTTATTTAGATAAGACTAAGACTGTTATAAAAATTGATCAGTTCTTTGTTACCTTTCATCCTAGTTCCTTAATAGTAACTGTGTCCAAGCAAACTGTTTCTTTTTGGATCTCGAAAGCTATTTCTTTTTGTTATTCCTTTCATGGTAAGAGCCTTATTTTGTTAGGGCTTATTCTACTAGAGCTGTGACTTTTTCTGGTGCTTTTTTCAAGGGTTTGTATACTGTTTTTGAGGCAGATATCTGAACTTTTATGCATACATTCACCAAGCACTACAAGTTGGTTGGAATCTCTAGATCTAGTGTTGGTTTTTTTGTGGTCATCCTTCATGGCTTCCTAGGGAGTTCTGCTGGTCCTTCCTTCTCCCTGAGCTTTGGCACTCTTACTATTGTAATGACTACTGCAACATTGAAATGGAAGGACATAGTACAGTTGTGTAAAATTTTACGATAACGGTAGGTGTCCTTCTCTTTAGTGTTGCAGTATTCATTCCCTCCCTCCTCCCCCTGGTCCATTTCTCTTCTGGATGTACTGACTACCTCTTTTTTCCTTGGACTGGCGTTCCTACTGAGGCTCTCAGTTCAGAGGATGTTCTTTGTGTTTCACTGTTGCAGTCATTACATTTGGGTTATCTGCTTGCAGGTAGCCCTCAGTCGGCCTGATTAACAAAGTCTTGGGTCCTGCGTCGATTGCTGTCCCTTCTTCCATGACGTCAGGTCGTCAGGGGTATAAAACATGCAGCCGGCACCATTACATTGGTCTCTCTTGCCGTGCGGTGCCTAAAGCAGAAACAGTTTGCAAGTGCCGGTCAGCCGACTCCTGAAATTTTCATTTTCGAGTTTCAAAACCGAAGTCTTCAACTAAAGCTAAGTACCCCGTTAGGGAAACTTTTTCTTGCTCCTTACCGATATCAGTAAAAGTTAATAATTGCATTACTTGTGGAAAGCAAATACCTCATAAAGATTTTCATTCGTACTGTATTCCTTGCCTAGGCCCTGACCACAACGTACCTTGCTGTCGGTTTTGTTCTTTATTTAATCAGCACACTATCCGTCATCGGTATATTTTCGCTTCTAAATATTTTGGTTCTCGGTTTAATTATCCAGAAATGTCGTCGGTTAGCCATCCGACTACCGGGATTCCGAAAAAATGCAAAGATAAAGACAGACACAGGCTGCCGAGGTCCAAAACTGCAGACGATGCTTCTCCTAAGCCAGTCGCCAGTTCTCCGGTACTCAGTAAGGCGCTTTCGCAGCCCCTGATGCTCGCTACTTCTGATTCGCAGGCCACTACTGAGACCCATTCGGAGTCCTGTATGCCGGGAGATGCTTCAGCTATGGAACCCGCGGATGTCTTTACCTTGGATGGGTCCAGAGCCAATGTGCAGGGACTGGCTTCTGAGGGTGTATTCAGGCCTATGGACTTGCATATTAAACCGACACCTCCTTCTTTACTTAGGCCTAAATCTCGATCCATGCCTAAAAAAACGATGCCCAGGCCACATGCTCAGGCCTCTATACCTAAAAAACAAATTGTAAGAATGGCTGAAGATCTAATAACTCTAATCAGGGGTAGCCAACCCCCCCCTGCTAAGAGGCCTAGGACTGAAGTTGATTATGAATCTTCTGATCAGGATTCTGTTGTTTTTCATTCTCATTCTTCTGATGATCTGGATTTGCCCTTATCTACTTATGAAGATTTTGATTTTTGTATACTTAGAGAAAGCATATGACAGGGTGCCTAGAGAGGAGATGTGGTATTGTATGAGGAAGTCGGGAGTGTCAGAGAAGTATGTAAGAGTGGTACAGGATATGTACGAGTGTAGTGTGACAGTGGTGAGGTCTGTGGTGGGAGTGACGGATGCGTTTAAGGTGGAGGTGGGATTACATCAAGGATCAGCTCTGAACCCTTTCTTATTTGCAATGGTGATGGACAGGTTGACAGACGAGATCAGACAGGAGTCCCCGTGGGCTATGATGTTTGCAGATGACATTGTGATCTGTAGTGAGAGTCGGGAACAGGTGGAGATGACCCTGGAGAGATGGAGATATGCTCTAGAGAGAAGAGGAATGAAGGTCAGCAGGACTAAAACAGAATGTGTGTGTGAATGAGAGGGAGGATAGAGGAATGGTGAAGATGCAAGGAGTAGAGGTGGCAAAGGTGGATGAGTTCAAAGACTTGGGATCAATAGTTTAGAGTAGTGGTGAGTGTGGAAGAGAGGTGAACAAGAGAGTACAGGCAGGATGGAGTGAGTGGAGAAGAGTGTCAGGAGTGATTTGTGACAGACTAGTACCAGTAAGAGTGAAAAGGAAGGTCTACAAGAGAGTAATGAGACCAGCTATGTTATATGGGTTGGAGACAGTGGCATTGACAAAAAGGCAGGAGTTTGAGCTGGATGTGGCAGAGTTAAAGATGTTAAGATTTGCACTGGGTGTGATGAGGGTGGACAGGATTAGGAATAAGTATATTAGAGGGTCAGCCCAATTTGGAAGGTTTGGAGACAAAGCCAGAGAGGCAAGATTACGTTGGTTAGGACATGTGCTGAGGAGGGATGCTGAGTATATTGGGAAAAAGATGCTAAGGATGAAGCTACCAGGGAACAGGAAAAGAGGAAGGCCTAAGATAAGGTTTATGGATGTGGTGAGAGAGGACATGCAGGTGGTTGGTGTGACAGAGCAAGATGCAGAGGACAGGAAGAAATGGAAACAGATGATCTGCTGTGGCAACCCCTAACGGGAACAGCTGAAAGAAGATGATGACTTATGAAGATTCTGATGCAGAGGACTCCATTCCCTCTGCTTCCCCTTCTGAGGATTTTTCTTTTGGGGAAACCTTACATACTCTAAGGGAGCATTTCCACTGGGAAAGCCAGGATTTTTCTGATTCAAAAAAGAGGCTTAGGGATTTCCTTCTCTTACCTCAGCATAGGCCTTTAGCTAGTCCTCCTGTACTAGACATTGTTGATGATGCTTTTTCGGAATCTAGTTTGGCCCCTGATTCCCTGCCTCCTGCTCCCAAAAAACCTGACAGATACTATGGGGTCCTTGAGTCCCACAAGTTCCTTTTTAAAAATCCTATTGCAGATCCCGAGACTATTTTGCAGGGGCCCAAGGGCATTAAGGCTTCTACTGCTAAAAATCCTACCCCTTCTGAGAGAGACTCCAGGGCGCTGGATAGATGGGGTAAGAAGGTTTACACTTCTGCAACCTTGGCCATTAGGGCTTTAAACTGCCAGTTTCATATGTTAAAGTATCAGCAACATGTTATTGGACTGCTTAAACAGAAAATGATGTTGATTCCTGACTGTGTGGAAAATAAAGAATTACAGGATTTAATGCATTCTGCTGAACAAGTTTGAAAACATACTTTGCAATGTGGTTTTGATTCATTAGAGGCCTCTTGCAGGGCTGCTGATACTGGGTCTTTGCTCAGAAGGCATGCTTGGCTTAAGGAACAATCTTTGCCTGATCATGTTAAAGCTAAATTGTTGGATGCTCCTTTAAATCAAGATCTCCTGTTTGGTAACAAGGCTGAGTAAGTTCTTAAAAAGATGGAAGATAAAGCTAAATCTATGCAAACTGTTAAAAGATTTTTTACAAGTTCAGCCTCCTAGATTTTGTAGGCACTAGCCCTCTAAGAATGGGTCCTTTCCAGCCCCTTCCAGGTATTCTGAAGCCAAACCCAGACACAGCAAAAACCCCAGGTTTCAGTCCCAGGGTATACACAGAACTAAGCAGTGGGGGGGGGGGGGCTCCACTTCCAAATCTAGGAATAATAAGACCCCCCCCCCCTATGGTAAACTGTCTCAATGACTTCCTTTTAAAATTTCCAAGCACTTATCAACTGGACTGCCCCTTTGGGGGGAAAGATTGCTCTTCATGCAAAGAATTGGGAACTCATTACCCAGGACAAATGGGTTTTAAATATAGTGTCCCAGGGATACAGATTTCACTTCCACATGTTGCCCACACCAAGCAGGTGGCCGGACCTACCCCCAAATCAGTGGGCAGAGGCCCAAAAACAAGTACTTTCTCTCTTAAGCATGGGGGCTATTCAGCTGGTACCAGAAGAGGAAAAGGGACAAGGTTTCTACTCGAGACTTTTCCTGGTGCCCAGAAATGACAATTCATGGCGTCCTATCCTGGACCTGTCTACTCTAAACACCTTTTTGGAGATTCCAAAATTCAAGATGCTGACTCTTCACCAATTACTTCCTATGCTAGGCAAAGATGCCTGGTTGGCAGCACTAGATTTAAAAGAAGCATACCTGCACATCCCAATCAGGGAATCTTGCAGAAGATACCTACCCTTCAAAGCAGGCTACACGCACTATCAGTTCTCTGCACTGCCCTTTGGCTTATCTACTGCGCCCAGGGTATTCACAAAGTGCCTAGCTCCAGTTATTGCATTTTGCAGGCAAAGAAATATTCAAATATACCCATACCTGGACAATTGTCTAATTCAGGCAGAAAGCCAGGACATACTTTTGAATCATCTGGCCTTTGTACAAAGGGTTCTAACATGTCTGGGGTACACCATAAACGAAAAGAAATCACACCTGGTACCCTGTCAACAAATTATATTCCTGGGAGCAAGCTTCAATGCAACTTCCCAGATGGCTTACCTCACGCCAGAGAAACAAATTAATTTGACAACCTACTTCAAACAAGTGGTCACATAAACCTTGCTATCTGCAAGACAAATACTGCAAGCCTTGGGGTTCATGGCCTCCTGCATTCTTCTAATTCCATATGCAAGACTGCATATGAGGAAACTACAGTGGTATCTAAAAAGCCTATGGTGTCAACATTCTCAAGACCTAGAAACAATGATTCCTATCATACCTTGCCTATGCCTTGAGTTCCTTTGGTGGGCAGAGGCCTGCCACCAAAACAAGGAGCTACCTTTCACACCACCCCTGCTGCCCAAACCCTAACAACAGACTCATCAGACTATGCATGGGGGGCTCACCTGGCAGGGAAGTGCATTCAGGGCAAATGGAACTCAAGTCAAATGCCCCTGCATATCAATCAAAAAGAAATGTTAGCTGTACAGAATGCTCTGACAGCCTTCAAGGACCACATTCTTCCAGGACAACTAATGGTAAAGACGGACAACACCATTGTTATGTGGTACATAAACAAGCGGGGGGGGTACACATTCTTACCCCCTCTGCAGACTAGCCATGGCATTGTGGAACACAGCCTTGCGCTACCAAGTGCACCTTCAAGCTCAGTTCCTGCCAGGAAAATTAAATACACTGGCAGACGGACTAAGCAGAAAACTCATGGACCCACACGAGTGGAAATTGGAACCAACATGTTGACAAGCAAATGGGGGAGCCCAGATATAGACCTGTTTGCCTCTCCCCAGAATTACCAATTGGACAAATTTTGCACAAGGACGCCCCACAAACAAGCTTGGAAAGTGGATGCTCTGCCCTTCAGCTGGGAAAAACCTATCAGTTTATGCCTTCCCCACTCTGCCTCTGTTCTCCAAAGTACTAAAAATCAAACAGGACAAACCAAGGATGATTTTGATTGCTCCAGACTGACTGCACCAACACTGGTACCCCCTCCTGCGCAGTTTGTCACGGTTATCTCCATGGCACCTGCCTCAGACTCCTTCCCTGCTGTCTAAGCAGGAGAACCAGATTCTGCACCCTCAGCTTCTAACACTGAACCTTGCAGCCTGGCTAATTACTTACTCTCCCCTTTACCATCCCTCAGCAAACCTGTGATGGATATCATTTTAGAGGCAAGGAGGCCTAGTACTAGAAAATCTTATGCTGAAAAATGGAAAAGATTCTGTGCCCGGAACCAATCTCAAGGGATGAGCACAGCAGCGCCCAGTTTACCTCAGATTTTACAATACTTAACTGAGATGCTTCATAAGGGCCTGTGTTTTTCCTCCATTAAAATCCACGCCTCAGCCGTTTCAGCTCATTATGACACAGAATCTCCCCTCTTTTCTCATCCACTGCTCAAGCAGTTCCTCAGAGGGGCCAAAAATTTGAGACCACCCAGGAGAGCTCCAACCCCAGCCTGGGACCTTAACTTTGTCTTTGAGAAACTCAATTCTACCTCCTTTCGAGCCAGCTACTACTGCAGACTTAAAATTTCGTTCTTGGAAAACAGCTTTCCTTTTAGCAGTCACTTCAGCTAGAAGGGTATCTGAATTACAGACCCTTATGGCAGTGGAGCCTTTTATCATCTTTCATGCAGACAGGGTGTCCCTCAGAACCAATCCATCCTTCATGCCAGGGTGGTATCCAGTGTGGCTCTTAATCAGTCCATTCATTTGCCAACCTTCTTTCCAAATCCACAGAATAAAGGGGAACTGATACGGCATTCCTTAGATGCGCACAGACAACTTAGATTCTACTTGGACAGGACTAAACCTCAAAGGAAATCTGAACAACTGCTGGTGGCATTTGCTGCAGGGGCAGAGGGGAAGGATATTTCAAAGCAAACCATTTCTAAATGGATAAGCCATTGCATTCATTTCTAATGTAAACACCATGAAAAACCTATCCCCCAGGGGATCAGACCTCACTCCACCAGGGCTGTATCTACCTCTACACCCTTTCTCAGAGGTGTCCCTACCAGGGACATCCTAGAAGCTGCTACCTGGAGTTCTGTACATACTTTCATCAAGCATTATCATTTGCCAATTTTCTCTAAATCCAGCGCTGGCTTTGCCACTGCAGTCTTGCAGGGCCTTATAGCTGGCCATAATGCTATCTAAATTCCTCCTCCCAACTATAGCTTTGAGAATCTACCCAAATGTAATGACTGCAACAGTGAAACACGAAGAACATAGTACAGTTTTGTACACTTACCATAAATGTAGATGTTCGAGTGTGTTCACTGTTGCAGTCCTGGTTACCCTCCCTCCAGCACCCTAACTTCTTTTGACTATACCTCTACTTTCCTTTACTATGCTTAAAAGCCTTTTTGGTGTATTAACTTTTTTGATGGTGGTATATCTATGTACTTTTATATTTAATTGCTTCCCATTAGGGGGCACCTGACATCTGGGGCAAGAAAAACTGATGTAATGGCGTCTGCTGCATGTTTTATACCCCTGACAACCTGACATCATGGAAGTAGGGGCAGCAACCGATGCAGGGTCCAAGCCTTTGTTAATCCGGCCGACTGAGGGCTACCTGCAAGCAGATAACCCAAATGTAATGACTGCAACAGTGAATACACTCGAACATGTACATTTATGGTAAGTGCTCACAACTGTACTATGGTACGTCCGGACATCACCTTTATACCCTATGCTGTGCGAGAAGCATGCGCTTGATGTACAGTGTACCTTAAAGCAACCTAAAGGCTTTGGTATACTGGCTGGAGATCAGGCCACCCTTGGCAAGGGATCCCTATTGTGATGAGTACTGCAGCAGTGAAGAGAAGGACATCTACTGTTATGGTAAGATTTTACACAACTGTACTATCCATATCCTGAATTCTGCCCAAAGTTATAGTACTAGGAAAACTTAAATGGGCTCTTGTCTCTGCACTGGACCAGAGCCAGAGGACTGGACCCATTCTTAGCACCCATCCCTAGTGTTCGGGAATATTTTTTCCAGATTTTTGATTAGAGTCTTAAGTATTTCCTCAAAGTTCATCTGGCAGTAATTTCTGATTTGCACCAAAGAACAAGTTATGCTTTTCTGGTTTCTTTTAAGGTATACAGCACTTTCTTTAGAGGGATTTTTCTCTTGCTTCCTTCTTTCAACTCTCCTGTTTGTCCATTGGACAGTTATTTCATTCTGGAGAAGCTAATATACTGTCCCTCTGAAAGTGTCCACTACTGACCTAAAGTTCCATACTTGGGAGGCTCCAGTCTTCAGGGCCTTTGCTTCATCAAGAAGAATTTCAGTAATGTCTTTCCTTACCACTGTTGAAGTATTCCTTACAAAAGGAATGTCCTACAGATGATAATCATACGTCTGGCCAGCATACCAAAGCGTTAGGCCCTTCCAGGCTCCATATGTCAGATGTATGTCTCGCTTCTAAGACGTAAGATATACAAGTGACATGCAAACACATAATCCTATGAACTACTTTGCCACCAGTCTAAACACTATTTTTTTTTAATTTGATCTGTCATTTGTTGCATTGATTCAGCTTCCGAGCCTGCAGCAGATAAGTACCCCACTTGGGGCTTTTTCCTTCTTGGTGATTTGCCATATTACATGTCACACAGAAATGGGAAATGTGAGCGTGGAAAGCAGATTCCTCATAAACATAGACTTATGTGCCTTTTCTGCTTAGGTGCAGACCGTGATCTCACTTCATGTGTTATTTGTCAGGCATTTTTACCCAAGATTCTTCGTAACTGTTTGTCTTCCCTTTATGTTTACCTTAAGAACCAATGTTTGACTTTACTTGCTAAAGGAACCATGGTTTCTGAATGCACTCACCGGGATGTTCAGCCACCTCTTAAGAAGAATTTGAAAGAGATTAGTTTAGAGACTTTTGCTGTCCATCCTCTGCTGGAAATCTCCTTCGGTTTGGATGAAGAACCACCAGCCCTGTCTGTCACAACCCAGTTGGAGGCTGCACATCCACAGAGGCTGAGCATATGTCTGCTACAGAGGGGGAACAATGGCTGTTTTTTTTTTTTTCCAGAGGAGACTAAGGGGATTCCCCAGATACTTGTTAGAGAAGAGGTTCCTGGTTCCCTTATTGAAGTCAGGCAGGGCTCTGAACCACCTAAGCTTGTTGGGGCTGAGGTGCCTTTTATTTTATTTTCCACTTGTTTACCGGGTTAGTCCCACTGGACACAAGGTGACCATTTTCAGAGAAGGCCCGGGGAGAAAAGTTCCAGATACATAGTAAAAAAGTATAAAAAAAATTAGAAAAATAATAAATAATTACATAAACATAGCTATTTTGTACAAAGAGCATAGAACATATAAAGGGAGTGAAATTAGAGTTTTACAAATGATGCAGCATACAGTGGTTAGAATACTGAGAAACAAATTAAACAAGATATTATACAACAAATAAATTCAAAAAGACATTTCCATAGACAAACAAGATCATAAACTAGAAATCATGACTGTAAAGGTGACCTAAACACCTGGTTCACAGTACTATGCACTAAGTGAAACTACACAGTACACCTGTGTTCTAGGGATGTTGAAAATCAGGAACAAGTGAAATTAGTCTGGTTCTGTACAGGAACATATCCAAATTTTGAATAGGAGATCTTGTAGTAGGTATTTGAAAGCATGTTTACTATTTAGACATCTGTAGTCAAGGGTAGAGAGTTCTAGACCTTAGCAACTGCATAGGAATAAAGAGATTGGCCTGAGCTAAGTAAGCAATTGGTAACAGTCAGTAGTGGCAGTATTGGAAGATCTTAGTTAACACGCAAATATTATGGAAGGTGAGCAGACCAGAGAGGGCAGGTATTTTATTTGTTTGGTATAGCAGTTGATGGGTCAGGAGAAGTTGATTGTATTTTAGTAGGTTAGGGAGTTCTTACCATCCTAGTTGCCATAGGGAGAGGCAGTGGTGAGAACGAAACTTAGCACTGGTTGCAAATTTTGAGATTTTATTGTAGCAGGTAGATAGTTACAGAAGGTCAGATTTGCTTAGGTTAGTTAGAACTAGGGAAGCTTATAGTAAGGTGGAGAGTAGATGGGTATGAGAAATAGTGATTCAGGATTCCTGTGTGAGGAAGCTCTTGCAGCGGTAGAGTAAACCTAGTTTTTAATGAACTTTGGCAATTGTTAGTGCTATATGTTGAATTTTAGGTTTTGTTTAATAGTTATACCTAGTAGCTTGTCTTGAGTTACTGGTGTAGTAAGGGTATTGTTGGATGTTATTGAGAATTGCGAGGTAGGGGTGAAAGTTTTGGATGTATGGAAGATCATGAGTTGGGTCTTAGATGGGTTTATTATGAGTTGGGAGGAATTTTGCCATTTTTCTATAGTAGTGAAGGCTTCCTGGGTTCTGTTTTGGAGTAATTTAGAGAGGGGGCTGAGCAAATAAGGGTGGTGTCATCAGCATACTGTACTATATTAGTTTGTTGGCTAGCCAAGGGAAGGTTATTGGTAAAGATGGAAAATAGTAAGGGACCAAGAATGTATCCTTGCGGAACAACTTGTCCCACTGGGAGGAGAAGGGAAAGAGAGTTATGTCATTTAACAGTTTGTTGTCAGAGGGACCAATAATTTTTAAACCACAATAGAGAGGAGTTATCCAGATTGAGCTCAGATAGAGTCGATAGTAATTTGCAATGGGACACCATGTCAAATGCCTTTGACAGGTCTAGGAAGACAACAGATACTAAGTTACCAAGATTTCTTTCTTGGTTGACTTGGTCAATAAAGGATATAAGGGCAGAGGTGGTACTGTGGTTTGGCCGAAATCCATGTTGGGAATTTGCTAGCAGGTTATATTGAAGAAGATGATTCAGTAGTTGGGTGTGTACACATTTTTCTAAGATTTTTGATAGGGGAAATAGTATAGCTATGGGACGATAATTACTAAGTTCTGTTGAGGAACCACCTTTGCGTAGGGGGACGACGCAAGAAATTTTCCAGAGAGAGGGGAATGTATGTTCAGTTGTGGATCTATTGACGAGTATGGAAATAGGGTATGCCACCCATATGAAATATGGGTGTTGTTATGCCAGGTTGTCCAAGCTATGTCTCGTTGTTTGAGTAGGGATCTTGTGTCCTTTGAGATCCAGGGGGCTGGGTTGGTTTTAGTATGAAGTGTATGTTGTGGGGCCATAACATTAAGGATACCTGAGAAGCTAGCATTTAAGTACTCCACAGCTTCATTTAATGGTAGAGTTTTAAGAGGTGACTGATTTATTTTTTTAAGGTGTTGATGAATTGGCCTGGTAGGAAATTTTTGGAACTATGGATAGATTGTAGGATAGGGGGGTTTATGGGTTTTGTGTGCTGCCTTAGTATGAATGTGGGTAGGTGATCACTGAGGGAGTCGGGTAAATTACCAGATATATTGGCAGATGAAGGCATGTTGGTTAGGATCCAGTCTAATATGGATTCCTTTTTGGTGGATTTGTCTATACGGGTGGGGATTTGGATAAGCTGTGTAAAGTTAAATAGGTTTAAGTAGTACTTGGGGGCGGTGCTGTGATAGAGGCCCAATCAATGCTGAAGTCCCCCAGGATAAGTGTCTCTTGAGGGAGGGCGGTGGAAGTCCAGTGTAAAATGGACTCCAGGGTGGTAATATTGTCGCCTGGTGGTAAGTAGACACCTATAATGTTGAGTTGTTTCTGCTGGTTTAATTTTATATTTGCAAACAGGGTTTCTGCATAGCCGAAAGTTGGGATATCTTACATATTTGTTGGAGAGTAAGGTTGTGCCTGTAAAGTAGGGCAATGCCCCTGCCTCTTTTAGCTATTTGATCACATCTAAGGATGTTGTAGCTAGGAGGGGCTATGGTGGTATCTTTGATGTGGGGCTTGAGCCAGGTCTCAGTTAGGAGTACAATGTCAGGGGTTATAGAAGGATATAGAGGCATGTAGCTCTTCAGTTTTATTCATGATGCTGCTGATGTTTATACTGATTATTAAGAGGTCAGAGGGTTTTTGCTTGCAGGCAATATTAGGTCCATGTAGGTTTGTAGTGGTGGGTATAGTAGTGGAGGGGCCAGGGTTAGGGTGGATGTCGCCACTGAGTGCAAGTTGGTTAGTAGCAGTGGTCAGTGTGTGTAGGTAACTGGAGATCATATTGTGTATGAGTAAACTGGGTAGTATTTTTTATAATTAATTTCTTAAGTGAGCTTGGTGAGCTCAAATGGGGTGTGGTTGAAGATGGCAGGTGAAATATATATGCGATTATGGTGGTGAGTGTTTGAAAAGGGTAGCGTGGGGGAGTTTAGGTGATTTTGGGTAGTGATATGGAGTGGTAAGAAGTTAGGTGGTAACCTAGGGAGAGGAGAAATGCTAAGGAAATTGGAGGTGCAATCATGGTGACAGTTGGAAGGGGGTGGTGGTAATATATGTGGAGTTAAGTTATCTGGTTTGGAAGTTATTGGAGAGAGAAAGGATAGTGTGATGTGGCAGAGCACCACAGAACAAATTAATGAGCAGGTGGCAAAAGAAAAGAGGGAGGGGATTGATTGGAGGATGATGAGATCGGTTGGCGGGAGTTGTTAAGGAAGTCAGGTGATTGTAATTATGAATAAATTTGGATATAGGTGGGACAGGTGGGATAAGGGGGCAGGGTGAGGAGCGAAGTGAGCCTGAACAGAGCTGGCTGAATCAACTCCACAAGGTAAGGAACTCGACAAAGAACTGAAACAGTGAGCTAGAGTAGGTAATGTACTGGTTAAAGTGCGATTATATTTAACTGTGACTGGCAACACCACTTTGACTTTTATCGGCAGTAGCTAACAGTAAATCAGGTGGAAAGTCAGGGTCAACTGTTAATTAAAGGATGTTGTTAATTTTAAGTCAGTTGCAAAGAAAAGGGGGGTGTCTATGGCAGCCCTTAATGTCCGTGCACACTACTCACTCAGAACAAGAACAGCAAGTAAGATAATTTAATGAAAAAAACACCTACAGGTTTTAATAACTAGTACAGCTCTGTAGTGGAAGATGGTTGAGCAGGTAGTAGACCGCTGCAGCTTCAGATCGCAGAGTACAGTCCTGAGGGAGAGGCAAAGCAGCAGAGTTATATTTTCAGTAAAAAATGCCGCAGGTATATTTAAGCACTAAAAGAGAGCAGAGATATAGGCATTAGGAGAAGGTGAGTAGAACCTCTGCAAATGGGGAAGTGGGCAGTGTTAAGCAGAGCAGAAAATACTAGGTAACAAATACACAGACTTAGGCTAGTCATGCAATAGCAGAAATAAAAACAGTATTTAGCCCTATGTTATCAGTGGTACATTAAAGAATATTTAAAACAGACCAGTGTAGTCCCAGTTACGGAGTAGTTCACTAGAAAATGCCTAGCAGTAGTTAGATAATGCATTAGACAGTGATTATATTTCTTTGAATTATATTTCTTTGAAATGTATTTCCTTTGAAAAAAAAAAAAAAAAGAGAAGTCCAGGCATGTAGTTCCTGTAGCCAAGGATCTGTATAAAGAGTGGCAGGATTTCACTTAGTGTCTTTTTAAGGCCCTTATTACCTTGAGTCCCCCCACCCTCCTCCCAGGATTATCTATGTTTTCTGTTCATTTTTCTTCTACTCCCTCTAAAAGGCAAATCCAATCTCCTCTTGTTCTAGCATCAGAGAATGAGGATACTCTCTTTTTCTAGATTCCCCTGTTGAGCTTCCCTTTGGTGACACCATTGCAAAAATGATGGAGCACTTTCAGTGGGAGAGTTTCCAGATTTCTGACATCTAAATGAGGTATTATGCCCTTTTACAATTGGATCCTCCCAGGCTTTCTCCAGTCCCTCCTGTGTTAGAAGCCCTTCTGGACACACTTACTGCTACTTTCAAGGCTCTTAAATCCCAGTCTCCTGCGGCTAAGAAACCTGAGGCCCAAAAGTATTTGTATAAGCCTCCCTCCTCTGGCCCTGCAGTTTTTCTGTATCTGATGATAAAACGTCCAAATTGCTGTTTTATTTGAAACTTCTCCTTTCTTTTAAGGACAGTAGGTCTACAGGTAGGACTGGGGCAAAAGTTTATACTTCTGCCACCTTGGCTTTCAGAGCCATAAATTACCAAACCCATATGACCAGCTGTGTAAACTTGTTATTGATTTGACTGACATGCCTGATTTCGAAGCCAAGATTTCTGCCATATATTTATTGGGCTCTTCTTCTCAGGTGGCTCACCATTCTATCAAGTGCAGTTATGATGCTGCTGATGCAGCTTCTATGGCAGCTGTATCAGGCTTTTTCTTACATAGGTACTCATGGCTTAGGTTAGAAGTCGTTCTTCCTGATGATATCTTAGCCAAGTTGCTGGATTCTCAGAACCGGATTGGTTCTGCAGCTGCTGAGCTTTTTGAAATCTTACATGATAAAGGGAAGGTTATCAAGGCTCTTAAGCAGATTTTTCTTTCCTCTATCCCTAAGTTTTAAAGGAATTATCCTTTTAAGTCTTCTCTTGTGTGTAGACAGAATCCTACTTTAAGGAGGTAGAAACCTACCAAAAGGGTGTTTCATACAAATTGCTCAGGATTCTAGCGGGTCAAAAGCCATTTTTTTCTTGACAAGTCTGCTTCTATTTGATGGTTAACCTTCCCCTACCCATCCACCAAATTCCTCTCTCCTTCTGGATAACTCTATTCTATCCCATCTGGCAGCAGATCACCACAGATTCCTGGGTGTTTTTCCTAATGCAGAAAGGTTACTTCATGGTTTGGAAATCCCTTCCACCCTTTTCATGGATCCTTCAGCCTTCAGTTTGTCAACTTCTTCATTTTCCTTCAAATGTTTAGAAACTTTTGGCTCAGGGGAACCAGTCAGCATTTTCCTTCCTCCCAGAGTGGCACAGGGTTTTATTCCAGTATGTTTCTTATTCCCAAGAAGGAGGGCTCCTGGGGGATCGTTCTGGATCTCTCCTTTCTCGCCACTTTTGTAAGGGTCCCCTCTTTCAAAATGTTGTGTCCAGTCCATGTTCCTGTATCTACATCCTCAGGGCTGTCTAGTCTCTCTGGACCTGAAGCATGCTTCTCTTCACATTCCTGTTCACCCTGTCTTCAGGAAATATTTTCAGTTCTCTGTTTCTTTCTCACATTATTAGTTCTATGCCTTGCTTTTGTTTTTTCTAGAGCTGCGACAATCTTTATCATATGCTTGGATCCAGTCACAACTTACAGACTCCATGATATTGAGATTTTTCCTTTTCTAGAATACCTTCTCATTCTGGCTGCTTCCCAGCAGCTTCTTCTACTGCTACTTCAGAATCTTAACTTTGCCATGCTTTGCTGCAAAATGTGGGATTCACTCTCAGTCTCAAAAAATCTGTTTTAACTCCTTTGCATGATCAAGTTTTCCTGAGATGCAGGATTTGGACCTTGCTCTTGATGGTTTTTCTTCCAATCCCTTCTTCTTTTTCAAGTGGAGTCTGCAAGGGAGTTTCTGTCAGAAGTGAGGTGCGTGGCTTCCACCATTCCTATGGTGGCCTTCAGCAGACTTCATATGAGGAAGCTTTAGTGGTATCCAAAGAAAATCTGGCTTCAACATGGTCATCTTGTGGAATTTCTTATGCCTCTCTTGCCATGTCTAGAACAGGAATTTCTGTGGTGGATTCATCAGATATCTCTGAATCCAGGTCTACCTTTTTCAGACTCTTATCCCCACTCAGGAGCTGTATACAGGAGCTTATTCTAACAATATCAGGGTCCAGGGAGTGTGTTCTCCCCAATAATTGGAGGACCACATCAACTTCAAAGAAATGAGTGCTCTGCTTTTGTCTCTTCAAGCCTTCCATTTCCTTTGGGTTCCAGGTCCTCTTTTGGTTTACACAGACAGCACCATTATCATGTGGTATATAAACAAGCAGAGGAGCACAAAATCATTCCTTCTTCGCAGACTAGCTCTTCTTGTTTGAGACCTTGTATTTCATCTTCATCTGCTCCTTCAGGTGGTTATATTCCCTTAGAGCACAGTTTTGTGGCAGACTGCCTGAGCAGATCCAGGGCAGATCCTCACAAATAGGTGCTTCATAGTGAGGTCTTCCAGGATGTTATCCACCAGTGGGGTACTCCTGAAGCAGATCTGTTTGCTTCCTCTCTGAACAGGCAACTTCCCAGGTTCTATTCCATGGTGCCAAGTCCTCTGGCTTGTAAAGTGGAAGTCTTGTCTTTTTCTTGGATAGGGGTGTTTTTGTATGCTTATCCTCCTTTTCCGCCATTGCCTAAGGTTTTAGACAAGATGATGTGGGATAGGCCCAAAGTCTTGTTGCTCACTCCCTTTTAGCCTAGATAGCATTGTTTCCACCTTCTCTTTCATCTGGCCAGGGGCAGTTGTCACAAGTTGCCTCACAGGATGGATCTTCTTACAAAGGACAAAGGCTCTCTCATTCACCCTCATCTGCTTATCCTTCATTTGACTCTGTGGGTGATAGCGTTTTCATCCCTTTTCAATACAAGTTTCCTGAGGACATGCTTTTTTAAGGAGACCAGAAAACGCTGTGTTGCTAAATGGAAAATATTTTCTAATTGGTGTCACAGACATGAACAGGAAGGACTTTTTTTTAGTGGACATTCCCACTGTTCCTTCTTATCTGTATGAGTTGCTCAATTCTGGTCAGTCACATTCATCTGTTAAAGCTCATATGTCAACCATTTTGCTTGGCTGCTTGATCCCACCTCTTTTCTCTAGGTTTGAAGTCAAAACAATTTTTAAAAGGCATCCTTTATATTAGGTCCCCTAAAAACCCATTCCACCTTTGTGGAACCTTAATTTTGTTCTGTAAACATTGAATCAGTCTCCTTTTTGAATCTGCAGCTTCTTCTGCTTTTCAATTCTGCACTTGGAAGACTGTTCTGTTTGTTCTTGTTCTGGGAAGAAGAGTCTTTGAACTCCATGCCTTCATAATGGTTCCTCTTTTCTGGTTTTCCAGGGACAGAGTTCCTCTTCACACCAGGCCATCTTTTATGTCTAGGGTGGTCATTGACTTGACCGTAAATCAATCCATTCACCTACCTTCCTTTTTTTCTCTCTACCTCAGAATTTTGATGAGAGGATTTTACATAATTTAGATTTGCGTAGACAGCTCAGAATATTATCTGGATAAGACTAAAGATGTTGGGAATTCTGAACAGCTTTTTGTTTCTTTTCACTCCAAGAAATTGGGTTTGGCTGTTTCTAAGCAAACCATTTCCTCTCGGATTTCCAGGGTTTTCTTTTTCTTATACTTTTCAAGGTAAGCAGCTTTCTTCTTCACTTCGTGCTCATTCTACCAGGGTGGTAGCCTCTGCTGTTACTTTTTTCACGGGTCTGGATGCTAAAAAAAAAAAAAAATTTTTATGTTCTTGTTATTTTGCACTGTTATTATTATGTATTCTTACTGTTTGTTCTTATTGTGTATTCTTACTGTTTGGACATTTAATTGATTGTACTGACTTTGGAGCTTTTCTCCCCGGGCCTCCACTGAAAATGGGTACTTCATGGCCCAGTGGACTTCCCCGGTAATCAAACTGAAATAAGTAAAATAATAAAATAGATCCATTTTGGTTGCTTCTGCTTGGTCTTCTGTGCATACTTTTACCAAACACTAGATGAAGTGTCTCAGGGCAGACCTTGATTTGCCAGGACCATCCTTCATGTTTTTGAGAGCTTTTCAGTTGCTTCCTCCTCCCATCTTCTCCAGTAGTTTTTCTATTTTCCTTTTAGTAAGGAATATTGCAACAGTGATAAGGAATGGCATAGTGCAGTTATGTAAGTACATACCATAACAGTAGCTGTCCTCATTTCTGCTGTTGCAGTTTTCCATCCCTTCCTCCTTCTTTCCTTTTTCCTGCTTGTATTCTGTATTCTTACCCTCTAGTTGAGGGGTCTTCTTTCTCACAGTTTTGGAAGCACATGTTCTTAGTTTCTGATCCTGTTGGGTTATCTTTTTCTCCGTGGGCAATTCAATTCTTAGGATTAGGTACTCATACTTCACTTCTGTACCTTATGACCTTGGATGTAGGGCATTTTTATCTGATGTACGGTGCATGGAATGGTCTAAGGCTTTGGTACGCTGTCCGGATTTATGGCTATTCTCTGTAGGATATCCTTTTAGTAAGGCATACTACAACGGTGAAAAGTAGGACATCTACTGTTATGGTAAGTACTTACACAACTACTTTTCAAGGCTATTGTGTCCATTCGTCCTATATTATTTTTTTCTGCAGGATAGAGTATCATTGCGTATTGGTCCTTTTCAGGCACATAGTTGTCTTCTAGTTTTATTCACAGATTATTCAGACATGAGGAATACTTGTTGCATGGTATGGATGCCCATAAACAACTTACATTTATTTGGACAGAATCAACACTTGAAAGAATTAGTCCCAGGTTTTTATATCTTTCTGCTTTAAGAAACTGGGCTAGAAAAGTATCCAGAGTTACTCCCTGTCTTGTTGGCTTTCTCAGTCTGGTATGGATGCCCATAAACAACTTGCATCTATTTGGACAGAACCAACACTTGAAGGAATTAGTCCCAGGTTTTTATATCTTTCTGCTTTAAGAAACTGGGCTAGAAAATTATCCAGAGTTACTCCCTTTATTGTTGGCTTTCTCAGTCTGTTCGATTTTGCTATCAAAAATATGTCAAGTCTTTACATCAGATTTCCACTGATTATACTGTTGGTCTATGGCCATGTCACAAGTTTTTTTCAAAAATGCTTTGGTGAATGACATTTCTGCAGCTGCCATGTGGAAGTCATTATAAATCATTGCAAGGCATTATAACTTGGATGTCACCTCCAGGTCAAGATTTGCAAAACATTTTTTGTGACAAGCCACCCAAGAGGACAAGTCTGGGACACTCTGCCTTGGAGATTATGGAAGTGAACCTCTGTGTATTAGGCACTAAAGGTAGGTACTTAGTATAATGGCAGTTTCACCTGTCAGCATTGCTGACTTCCTGCCTTCTGCCTAGGAGGTCAACTGGTTGCTGTTCTTTTTAGAGTTTATTTACTGGTTGTGTGTGTGTGTGTGTGTGTGTGTGTGTGTGTGTGTGTGTGTGTGTGTGTGTGTGTGTGTGTGTGTGTGTGTGTGTGTGTGTGTGTGTGTTTTATCTGGAAGTGACTTGCAGGCTTCTAAGATCTTTAGAGGTTTTTTTGGCATTGAGGATTTTGGGTGAAGGAGAGGGCTAATGTAGCTTAGGAACGTTTTATGGGTTGAGCTGAATAAGTACCTAACAGTAGTAGCCCTAGCTATGGCAGAGATTAAATTGTCTGCATAGATCTGTCATTAATATAGGTACACAGCATTAATTTCTGTATACATTTATCTGAAGAATGAACTGAAGTAATGTTGAACATCTCATGCTCCTGTCCCTGTGAAGGGTATATTTTTCATTACAATTCTGTCTGTCTGTCATTGGAAGAATTTGTCAGCTGGGTGATTCAGGCAGTCTGCCTCCTATTGGGAAATGTTTATTCTGCTGTAGAAAGACAGTAATCAAACAAGCTATTGCCTGACATAGTCATAGAAATATATGTGATACATAAGCTAAGGGGACCTTAAACAGCATGCACTGCTTCTCTACTCTTGAGATTGAAACAATATGTGAGAAGGTCACTGAAAAACCAATCAGTAAAAACAAAATGAAAACTCTAACAAAGCTAGAACCTCCACTGAGTGACCTCTCAAAAATCTTATATCAGAGGCACATGGGATATATGCAAATGACCCATAGGAACAACAGGTGTTTCAGCTAATTGGCGATTCTGAATGCACATGACTTGTTTCGTCGTTTTAATGGACAATTTCAGGCAAATAAAGCCAAACCCCACTAGCTGTGGATATGCATATTGTGTTTGACTAAGCATAAGAAACACATGGCTGTTATACCCAGCTGATGTCCATTATCATTAGGGTCACTGCAAAAATATCCCAAACAACAAACTAAAACAATAAGTGAGAAGGTCACTGACAAACCAATCAGTAAAAACAAAATGAAAACTCTAGCAAAGCTAGAACCTCCATTGAGTGACCTCCCAAACCTCAAGCAGAGTGTTTGACTAAGCATAAGAAACACAGGGAAACACAGGGCTGTTATATCCAGGACTAAGCATAAGAAACATAGCTGAAACACCTGATGTTCATATGGGTCATTTGCATATATCCCATGTGCCTCTGATACAAGAGGTTTGGGAGGTCACTCAGTGGAGGTTCTAGTTTTGTTAGAGTTTTCATTTTGTTTTTACTGATTGTTTTTTCAGTGACCTTCTCGCTTATTGTTTTAATTTGTTGTTTGGGATATTTTTGCAGTGACCCAAATGATAATGGACATCAGCTGGGTATTATAGCTCTGTATTTCTTATGCTTAGTTAAACACACTGCTTGTGCTGTGCTGATGATGTCATAACAAGGCTGAAATATGCATATCCACAGCTAGTGAGGTTTGGCTTTATTGGCCTGAAATTGTCCATTACAACGACAAAACAATTCATGTGCATTCAGAATTGCCAATTAGCTGAAACACCTAAAGTTCATATGGTCATTTGTATATATCCCAAGTGCTTCAGAAACAACTGGTTTGGAAGTTCACTCAGTTGAGATTCTAGCTTTGCTAGAGTTTTCATTTTGTTTTTACTACTCTTGAGATTGAGAAAATTTAGGTAAGTGAATTCAGATGTTTAACTATAATTTTTGTAAATGAGAAAGTTCTTTTGTGTTGTATTCAGCAGAAGCAGATCAGCAGACCGAAGAAAGTGATGGCATCCAGCAGGCACAGACACCAGTGACTACTAGCCCATCTGCATCTAGCACCACTTCCTTCATGAGCAGTTCATTGGAAGATACCACTACTGCCACCACACCAGTCACTGATACAGAAACAATGCCTGCTTCTGAATCACCAGGTGTAATGCCTCTTAGCCTTCTCAGGTAATGGGCCAGAATCTCTTTTTGCCTTCTGTTTCACTTTTTTTTAAATTAGCTTGCTATTTATACATTGTTTACATATGAACAGTTCACTGATTTTATGCTAAATAGTTTGATTTGAGGATCAACTTCACTTTGAAGTTTAGACATGGATTCTTTATGTACTTAACATTAATGTTTTCTGATGTAAATGACTTGGCTGCTGAGAATATTAACGTGATGTTTGTCATGGATCACTGTTGCAGAATTGCTTACATGTGAGACGTATCCTGCCAAAATACCCATAAGTCTGAGCAGTATATCATTGCTTCAGTGAATTCCTCTTGTGCCTTACACTAACCTAGGACTGAAGCACAAGCATATGAAGTAGGACAGAACAGGCATGAAAATCCTCAGAACTCTTTTGCTGTTCAGCCTGAAACAACCTTTTTTTTTTTTTTTACTTTTGTCTATAAGCTGTATAATCTCTGCCAATTTCCATTGTGAGTAGGCATTAAGTATCCTCACTGGAGAATCTTCCTGTTTCCTTTAAATTTTGACTGAAAAGTGTATTTTTCATGTCAACTGAGAGGGGTAAATCTCGTTGTGGGAGGCAGATACTACATAAATATAGACATTAAAAGTATTTAATATATTTCGGACTTGGTCACAACTACAAGGAGTGTTCTATTTGAAAGTCCTTTGATCCTAAAGGTGTAAGGAGTTACTTAGCTTCCCTTCATATTTATTTAGAAAACCCAGAGGCTAAAGGAGCTTGCATGAGGAAGGATGGCCTCTGAATCTTCCCAGTCTGGTGTCTCTGTGCAGTAGTGAAAGAAAATGAAGTCAAAGCCTGAAAGTTATCTCTGCTGTGGTGCTTGATGAGCCCTCAAGCCACCCAGATGTTCTTCGTGTTTCACTGCTGCAGTCATTACATTTGGGTAATCTGCTGGCAGGTTGCCCTCAGTCGGCCTGAATAACAAAGTCTTGGGTCCTGCATCGGTTGCTGTGTCCTCTTCCATGACGTCAGGTTGTCAGGGGTATAAAACATGTAGCCGACGCCATTTTATCCAGTCTTTCTTGCCGCGTGGTGCCCGAAGCAGAAGCAGTTCGCAAGTGCCGGTTGGCCAACTCCTGAAATTTTCGTATTCGAGTTTCAGAACCGAAGTCTTCAAACTAAAGCTAAGTACCCCATCGGGGAAACTTTTTCTTGCTCCTTACCAATGTCATTAAAAGTTAATAATTGCATTACTTGTGGGAAGCAAATACCTCATAAGGATTTTCATTTATACTGTATTCCTTGCCTAGGCCCAGATCATAACGTGCCTTGCTGTTGGTTTTGTGCTAGATTTAACCAATGCACTATTAAGCATCGGTATAGTTTTGCTTCTAAATATTTTGGATCCAGATTTAATTATCCTGAAATGTCATCGGTTAGTAATCCAACTACCGGAGTTCACAAAAAACGCAAAGAAAAAGACAGAGACAGACTGTTGAGGTCCAAAACCGATGACAAAGCTTCTCCTAAGCCAGTCACCGGTTCGCCGGTACTCAGTGAGGCACTTTTGCAGCCCCTGATACCCACTACTTTTGGGTCGCAGGCCTCTACAGAGTCCCATTCGGAGTCCGGTATGCCGCAAGATTCTCAGGGTATTGAACCCACGGATGTCTCTCCCTTGGATGGGTCCGGAGCCGCTGAGCAGGCACTGGCTTCTGAGAGTGTTTTCAGGCCTCAACATTTTTATATAAAACTGACGCCAGCCTCAAAAACAAGGTCAAAAGCATCTACTATGTCTAAAAAACCGACGCATGAGCCACGTGCTCAGGCCCCTATGCCTAAAAAACAGATGATCAAAATGGCTGAGGACTTAATTACCTTGATCAGGGGTTCCCAACCCCACCCCCCCGCTAAGAGGCCTAGGCAAGACACTGATTATGAATCTTCAGATCAGGTTTCCATTTCTTCTGATTCCTCTTCTGATCAGAATTTTTCCATTCCACCCTATGAGGATTCTGATACAGAGGAATCAGTCCCATCTGCATCTTCTCCTGAGGATTACTCTTTTGGAGAAACTTTGCATACTTTAAGGGAACATTTTCACTGGGAGAGTCAGGACTTCTCTGAATCACAAAAGAGGCTTAGGGATTTCCTTCTTCCTCCACAGCATAGGCCTTTGGCTATACCTCCTGTATTAGACATTGTTGATGATGTGTTTTCGGAATCAAGCATGGCTCCTGATTCCCTACCTCCGGCTCCTAGTAAGCCAGACAGATATTACAGGGTTCCTGACTCCCACAAATTTCTATTCAAAAATCCTGCTGCTGACCCTGAGACTATTATATAGGGTCCCAAGGGTGTTAAGGCCTCTACAGCCAAAAATCCTACCACTCTGATAGCGATTCCAGGGCGCTGGATAGATGGGGAAAGAAGGTTTATACGTCTACTACCTTGGCAATCAGAGCCTTAAACTGCCAGTTTCATATACTTAAATATCAACAGCATGTTATGGGCCTACTGAAACAGAAAATGATGTTGATTTCTGATTGTGTGGAAAATAGAGTTACAGGAATTACTTTGCAATGTGGTTTTGATTCCTTGGAGGCCTCTTGCAGGACTGCAGTTACTGGATCTGTGATTAGAAGGCATGCCTGGCTCTAGGAGCAAAATCTGCCTGATCATGTTAAAGCTAAATTGTTGGATGCCCCCTTGCAGCGTGACACTCTGGTAATAAGGCAGAAGAGGTTTTAAAGAAAATGTAAGACAAAGCTAAATCTATGCAAACTGTAAAAGATTTCTTGCAAGTGCAGCCACCCAGGTTCAGTAGGCACTGGCCTACTAAAAATTGGTCCTTTCCTGTGTCCAACAGAGCCACTCAAGGCAAATCCAGGCGCTCAAAAGGCTCCAGATACCAATCACAGGGTTCTTACAGGTCAAAGCAATGGGGTGCCTCCACCTCCAAATCTGGAGGAAACAAAAGACAACCCTACAGTAAGCAGTCTCAGTGACTTTCCTCTACCATCACCAAGCACTTATCTTTTGGCAGCCCCCTGGGGGGAAAACTAGCACTTCATGCTCAAAATTGGCAGTTAATTACCCAGGACAAGTGGGTATTGAACATGGTATCCCAGGGGTACAGATTTCATTTCCATACTTTGCCAATTCCAAACGGATGGCCAGATCTGCCACAAAATCAGTGGGCAGAGTCTCAGAAACAAGTTATGTCCCTCATGGATATGAGGGCTATTCAACCAGTACCAGAAAAGGAAAAAGGACAAGGTTTTTATTCAAGACTTTTCCTGGTACCCAGAAAAGACAATTCTTGGCATCCAATACTGGATTTATCGATTTTGAACACGTTCCTGGACATTCCAAAATTCAAAATGCTGACTTTACAACAGCTACAGCCTATGCTGAGCAGAAACGCTTGGTTAGTGACTCTAGACTTAAAAGAGGCATACCTGTATATCCCAATAAGGGAATCATGCAGAAGATACCTCCGCTTCAAGGCAGATTTTTTGCATTACCAATTCTCTGCATTGCCCTTTGGCTTATCTACTGCTCCCAGGGTCTTTACAAAGTGCCTGGCACCAGTAATTGCATTCTGCAGACAAAGAGGCATACAAATTTATCATTATCTGGACAACTGTCTCATTCAAGCAGAGGACAAGGACATTCTTCTTCAACATCTGGTGTTCCTAAAAAGGCTTCTAACATGCCTAGGGTACACAATAAACAAAAAGAAATCCCAACTGGTACCCTCTCAAATAATTACATTCCTGGGGCAAGCTTGAATACAACTTCCCAGATGGCTTACCTTACGCCAGACAAACAAAGGCAACTGACAGTATACTTCAAACAAATGGCAACAAAAACCCAGTTATCTGCAAGACAAATTCTGTAGGCTTTGGGGTTCATGGCATCCTGCATTCTACTAATTCCATATGCAAGACTGCATATGAGGGAACTTCAGTGGTACCTAAAAAGTTTATGGAGCCAACATTGTCACGGTCTGGAAACAAATTTGCACAGTCTGGAAACAATGATACCTCTTATTCCCTGCCTACAACAGGAATTTCTTTGGTGGACGGAGACATGTCACCAAAACAAGGGACTGTCATTCACTCTACCCCCCTGTCACCCAAACCCTAACTACAGACGCACTCTACCCCCCTGTCACCCAAACCCTAACTACAGACTATTCTTGGGGGGCCCACCTGGCAGGGAGATGCATTCAGGGCAAATGGAGCCCAAAACAAATGCATCTGTATATCAACCAGAAAGAGATGTTAGCTGTTCAGAATGCTCTGACAGCCTTCAAGGACTTGCTTCATTCAGGACAACTACTGATAAAGATGGACAACACCACAGTTATGTGGTACATAAACAAGCAGGGGGGGGTACACATTCCTACCCCCTTTGCAGACTAGCCATGGCATTGTGGAACATGGCATTGACTTACCAAATACATCTTCAAGCTCAATTCTTGCCAGGAAAACAAAATACTCTGGCAGACGACCTAAGCAGAAATCTTATGGACCCACTCAAATGGAAACTGGATCCACAAATCGTCAGCATGTTAACACGGAAATGGGGGAGTCCAGACATAGATCTATTTGCCTCTCCCCACAATTATCAGCTGGACAAATTCTGCACAAGAATTCATCACAAAAAAGCATGGAAAGTGGACGCCCTATCCTTCAGTTGGAAAAACCTATCAGTCTATGTCTTTCCCCCTCTACCTCTTCTCTCCAAGGTCTTACTAAAAGTCAGACAGGAAAAAACAAAAATGATCCTAGTTGCTTTGGACTGGCCTCAGCAACACTGGTATCCACTTCTAAGGAATATGTCTCAACTTCCCCCTTGGTACTTGCCTCAAATACCTCATCTATTGTCTCAGCAGAACAATCAAATGCTGCACACTCAGCTCCAAACTCTGAACCTTGCAGGATGGCTGATCATTTAATTATTCAAACAACAACTCTCAGTAAATCTGTGATGAATGTCATTTTGGAAGCCAGAAGGCCTAGTGCTAGAAAATCTTATGCTAATAAATGGAAGAGATTCTGTGCTTGGAACGAAGCACAAGGAACAGACACAGCAAAGTCCAATATTCCTCAGATTTTACAATATTTGACTGAGATGCTTGACAAGGGCCTATCTTTTTCTTCATTAAAAATCCATGCCTCTGCCATCTCAGCTCATTACAACACAGAGCCTCCCCTCTTTTCTCATCCTCTGCTTAAACTGTATCGTAGAGGGGCCAACAAATTTAAGGCCTCCCAGAAGATCTCCAACTCCTGCATGGGACCTCAATTATGTGCTGGAAAAACTCACCCTGCCTCCTTTTGAACCAGCAGCTACTGCGGATATAAAATTCTGTCATGGAAAACAGCATTTCTCTTGGCAGTCACTTCAGCAAGAAGGGTTTCAGAACTACAGGCTTTCATGGCTGTGGAGCCTTTTATTACATTTTACCTGAACAGGGTGTCCGTCAGGACCAATCCTTCTTTTATACCTAAGGTGGTATCCATTGTGGCTCTTAACCAGACAATTCACCTGTCAACTTTTTGCCCAAATCCACAGAACAAGGGGGAGCGGATTCTGCATTCATTGGACGTACACAGACAACTAAGAATGTTCATCGTGTTACCCTGCTGCAGTCATCACACTTGGGTTATCCTGTCGTCAAGCGGTCCCGCAGTCGGCTGGAATTCCAAAGTCTTGGTCCGGCGTCGGTTGCTGTCGCTTCTTCCCTGACGTCAATGCGCCAGGGGTATATATAATGCAACCAACGCCATTTTCTTCAGTCTTTCTTGCCGCGCGGTGCCCGAAGCAGAAGCAGTTCGCAAGTGCCGGTCGGCCGACTACTGAGATTTTCGAATTCGAATTTCAGACCGAAGTCTTCTATAAAGCTAAGTACCCCATTGGGGAAACTTTTCTTGCCTCAGACCGATGTCAGAAAAAGTTAACAATTGTATTTCTTGTGGGAAGCAAATACCTCATAAGGATTTTCATTCTTATTGCATACCTTGCCTAGGCCCAGACCACGACGTCACTAGTTGTCGTTTTTGTGCTAGGTTTAATAAGCGTACTATTAAAAGACGCTTTGATTTCGCACGACACTACTTCTGTAGGAAATTTAACTACACCATGCCGTCGGAGCAACCGACTACCGGTGTGCACAAAAAACGCAAGGATAAGGACAGACAGCCCAGGCCTAAGCCAGATTCCGATGCCTCGGCTGGTCCGGTCTCCGGTTCTCCAGTCCTCAGTGAGGCTCCAACGCAGCCCCTGACTACCGCAGATCTGGAACCCGAGACCGCTTCAGAAATTCTGACGGAATGTACCAGGCCGACGCAGCCATTTAGTTCAGGCCCTACGAATGACATTGCTGAAAAAGATGTCGGTGCTGCAGAAACGCCATCGGTTTCTGAAGGTGTTTTCAGACCGACGATGCTCACCATTAAATCGTATTCTAAGACGAAGACTCCTTTTAAATCTAAAAACACTGCACTTCAGTCCCTGTTCAAGGCCCCATGCCTAAGAAACAGATGCTCAAAATGGCTGAAGATTTGATCACTTTAATCAGGGGTTCCTAGCCCCCTCCTGACAATAGGCCTAGACAAGAGGAAGATTATGCATCATCTAAACAAGTGTCCATTTCTTCAGACTCCTCTGACGACCAAGATTACTCCTTCTCCCCTTATGAAGATTCTGATGCTGAGGATTCCATTCCCTCAGCTTCTCCTCCTGAAGACTACTCCTTTGGGGAAACTTTACACACTATGAGGGAACATTTTCACTGGGAAGGCCAGGACTACTCTGACTCGAAGAAAAGGCTCAGAGAGTTTCTTATACTCCCCCAACACAGACCACTTGCCGTTCCACCAGTTTTAGACATTGTGGATGATGTTTACTTAGAATCCAGTTTTAACCCTGATTCTCTACCTCCTGCTCCGGCTAAGCCTGACAGATATTATAGAGTGCCTGATTCCCACAAATTTATTTACAAAAGCCCTGTTGCTGACCCAGAGACAATCTCCCAGGGTCCCAAGGGGGCTAAAGCTTCTATGGCTAAAAATCCTGTACCTTCTGAGAGGGATTCCAGAGCACTAGACAGGTGGGGGAAAAAGGTTTACACCTCAGCCACTCTAGCTATGAGGGCACTAAATTGCCAATTTCACATGCTTAAGTATCAGCAATTTCTAATCTCTCAGTTAAAGCAAAAAATGACCACTTTCCCTCAACAATCTGAATTGAAAGAAATGCAGGGTCGGTTGCATGCCACTGAACAGGTGGGCAAACATACCTTACAATGTGGGTTTGATTCTTTGGAGGCCTCCTGCAGAGCAGCTGTCACTGGGTCTGTTATACGTAGGCATGCTTGGTTAAAGGAACAAACTCTACCTGATCATGTTAAAGCAAAACTTTTAGATGCTCCCTGACAGTAGGATGTTCTTTTTGGAGTTAAAGCAGAAGTCGTCTTAAAGAAAATGGAGGATAAGGCAAAATCTATGCAGACAGTCAAAGATTTCCTACAGGTACAGCCCCCTCGCTTCAGCAGAAACTGGCCAACAAAAAATTGGTCCTTTCCAGCTACAGACAGACCACAGAGGGGTAAATACAGACACCCAAGGGGCAGAGGACAACCACAAGCCCAGTACAAACCTCGCCAGTGGGACACTGCAACACAGAAGGGAGGAGAAGACAGGTCCCAATCTACCAGAAGGCAAACTCAATGACTTGCACCTCATCTGGCCAAGCCACACTCTCTTGGCAGCCCCTTTGGGAGGAAAACTCGCACTTTTTTCAGACAACTGGCACATTGTCACAAAGGACAAATGGGTCCTAGACATAATTTTACGAGGATACAGATTCCATTTTCACACTTTACCAATGAAAAGAGGAATGCCAAACCTGCCACAAAATCAATGGGCAGAGGCACAAAAACAAATTACAGCTCCCATGGACATGATAGCCATTCAACTGGTACCTGCTCGAGAGCAAGGTCAAGGATTTTACTCAAGACTCTTTCTAGTGCCCAGAAAGGACAATGCCTGGAGACCAATTCTGGACCTTTCAATTCTAAACACTTACAAGTACCCAAATTCAAGATGCTAACACTACAGCAGCTTCTTCCCATGTTGGGCAAGGAAGCATGGCTAGTAACGTTGGACCTCAAGGAGGCATACCTGCATGTCCCTATCAGACAAAGTTGCAGAAGATACCTCCATTTCATTGCAGGTTCAACCCATTACCAATTCTCTGCACTGCCCTTTGGCTTATCTACTGCGCCCAGAGTCTTCACAAAATGCCTGGCACCAGTAATTGCATACTGCAGACAAAGAGGAATTCAAATATACCCATACCTGGACGACTGCCTCATCCAAGCAGAAAGCAAGGACATTCTATTACATCATCTGGCTTTTGTGAAACATCTACTAAATTGCCTGGGGTACACAGTAAACGAAAAGAAGTCAAAACTAGTACCCTCACAAAATATGACATTCCTGGGTGCCAGCTTGAATACAACGGCCCAGAAGGCTTATCTGACGCCAGACAAACAACTACAACTGACTCAATATTTCAAAACAATGGCAACAAAGGCCCAATTAACTGCAAGAAAAATTCTGCAGGCCTTGGGCTTCATGGCGTCTTGCATACTACTAATACCATTTGCAAAGCTGCATATGAGGAAATTACAGTGGTACCTAAAAAGTGTATGGTCTCAACACAGCCACAGCTTGGACACAATGATATCTCTCATTCCCTGCCTACAACAGGAGTTTCTATGGTGGTCACAGGCATGTCACCTCAACAAGGGTCAGCCTTTCACCTTGCCCACAGCCAGGCAAACTATCACAACAGATGCATCAGATTACGCCTGGGGGGCTCACATGGCAGGACAGTGCATTCAAGGCGTATGGACTGCAGATCAAAGGAATCTGCACATCAATCAAAAAGAGATGCTAGCTGTACAGAAAGCTCTGACAGCCTTCAAGGATCTATTACACCCAGGACAACTGACAATAAAGACGGACAACACCACAGTAATGTGGTACATAAACAAACAAGGGGGTACTCACTCCTACCCTCTGTGCAGGCAAGCAATGACCTTATGGAACACAGCTCTGGCTTACCAAGTTCAGTTACAAGCTCAATTCCTGCCAGGACAGAAGAATACATTGGCAGACGACCTCAGCAGAAACATCATGGATCCCCACGAGTGGAAATTAGATCCACAAATATTTACAATGATAACTCAAAAATGGGGCCTTCCAGACATAGACCTGTTTGCCAGCCCTCAAAACTATCAACTAACAAAATTTTGTACAAGGGCACTTCACCATCAAGCGTGGAAAGTGGACGCACTCTCTTTCAGTTGGAAAAACCTGACAGTATATGCCTTCCCTCCATTGTCTCTCCTCACAAAGGTACTTCTGAAAGTCAAAAAGGAGAGACCACGACTGATTCTCATAGCTCCAGACTGGCCACGCCAGCACTGGTACCCGCTATTGAGGAATATGGCCCATGGCCCACCATGGATATTACCACAAATTTCCCATTTACTCACACAAAAAAACAATCAGATTCTTCACAGCCAGCTCAAAACCTTAAATCTGGCTGCATGGCAAATCAACTAAGCATCCAGCCAGCTCCTCTTTCCCAAGCAGTTATGGATGTTATTCTGGAAGCTAGGAGGCCAAGCACCAGAAAGGCTTATTCGGACAAATGGAAAAGGTTTTGTGCCTGGAACCAATCTAAAGGCCAAGACACAATTCAGCCTCACATTCTACAGTATTTAACTGAGATGTTGCACAAAGGACTTTCTTTCTCCTCCATTAAAGTCCATGCTTCAGCTATTTCGGCCCACTACAACACAGATCCACCCTTATTTTCACATCCACTTCTAGGGCAGTTCCTCAGAGGGGCAAAAAAACATTAGACCACCCAGGAGAGCACCTACACCAACATGGAACCTCAGTTTTGTTCTGGAAAAACTAACGCTACCTCCCTTTGAACCAGCTTTCTCTGCAGATCTTCAGTTCCTGTCATGGAAGACTGCCCTGCTGCTAGCAATACCTTCAGCTAGAAGAGTCTCAGAGCTACAGGCACTAATGGCAGTGGAACCTTTCCTCATTTTTCATCAAGACAGAGTTTCTCTACGAACTAATCCTTCCTTTATGCCTAAGGTGGTTTCCAGTGTGTCTTTAAATCAAACCATCCACTTACCCACCTTTTTCCCAAATCCACAGAACAAAGGTGAGAGACTCCTGCATTCCTTGGACATTCACAGGCAACTTCGTTACTACTTGGGCAAAACTAAGGCTTTCAGAAAATCTGACCAGCTCTTTGTATCCTATGCTACAGCTTCTCAAGGGAAGCCTATATCAAAGCAAACCATTTCCAAATGGATAGGTCATTGCATACGTTTTTGCTATACCCATCATGGAAAACCAGTTCCTGCTACCATTAGTCCCCACTCTACCAGGGCAACAGCTACTTCTACAGCCTTTCTCAGGGGGGTTCCAACCAAGGAGATTTTGGAAGCTGCAACTTGGAGTTCAGTACACACCTTTACCAAACACGATCACTTACCACTTTACTCTAAGACCAGGGCGGGCTTCGCAACTGCAGTTCTGCAGGGCCTGCTAGCCTCCTCTAACCCTCTATGATACCTCCATCCATCCTTAGCTTTGGGATTCAACCCAAGTGTGATGACTGCAGCAGGGTAACACCATGAACATAGTACAGTTTTGTACCTACCATAAATGTAGATGTTCGAGTGTACACCCTGCTGCAGTCCAGGTTACCCTCCCTCCATCCCCTCTGACTTACTGGCTAAATCTCTTCAATACCTTCCTGATGTATTTGCTTATAGCTGAAGGGATTTTGTGTTTGTGCAAGTTTACTCAATTTGGTACTAATTACTGACCACCTTTTTGGGGGCACCTGACATCTGGGGCAAGAAAAACTGAAGAAAATGGCGTTGGTTGCATTATATATACCCCTGGCGCACTGACGTCAGGGAAGAAGCGACAGCAACCGACGCCGGACCAAGACTTTGGAATTCCAGCCGACTGCGGGACCGCCTGACGACAGGATAACCAAAGTGTGATGACTGCAGCAGGGTGTACACTCGAACGTGTACATTTATGGTAGGTACAAAACTGTACTTTCTACTTGAACAGGACCAAATCTCTAAGAAAGTCTGAGCAACTACTGGTAGCATTTGCTGCAGGGTCAGAGGGGAAGGCTATATCAAAGCAGACTATTTCTAAGTGGATAAGCCACTGCATTCGTTTCTGCTACCTGCGCCATGGTAAACCTGTGCCCAAGTGAATCAGATCTCATTCCACCAGGGCTGCCTCTACCTCAGCAGCTTTTCTCAGAGGGGTTCCAACCAAAGACATTCTAGAGGCTACTACTTGGAGCTCTGTTCATACCTTCACAAAGCATTATCATTTGCCTCTCTTCTCCAAATCCAGGGCAGGCTTTGCCACTGCAGTTCTGTAGGGCCTTTTAGCCGCTCCTAATGCTGTTTAGCTCCATCCTCCCATACATAGCTTTGGGATTCTACCCAAATGTAATGACTGCAACAGTGAAACACGAATAACATAGTGCAGTTGTGTACACTTACAATAAATGTAGATGTTCGAGTGTATTCACTGTTGCAGTCCGGATTACCCACCCACCATCCCCCTTTTCTATACCTTTTCTTTCCTTCACTATATACTAAAGCTTTTGTGGTGTATTTGCTATTAAATGAAGGGAAAGTTATGTTGCTAAAAGTGCATTTTTATATATTTTTGTTTAGATATATATATATATATATATATATTATATATTTTTTGCTCCCCATTTGGGGGGCACCTGACATCTGGGGCAAGAAAAACTGGATAAAATGGCATCGGCTGCATGTTTTATACCCCTGACGTCATGGAAGAGGAGACAGCAACCGACACAGGACCCAAGACTTTGTTATTCAGGCCGACTGAGGGCAACCTGCCAGCAGATTACCCAAATGAAATGACTGCAACAGTGATTACTCTCGAACATCTACATTTATGGTAAGTGTACACAACTGTACTTTTTAGCTGCTGCTCCCACTATCGTGATCCCACTGGAGGCCAATAACACATAACATGTAGGGCACATGCAGCATGACCGATCAGAAAGCCAGTTAGGCTTCAGAGGGAATCTCCGGGTCATTGTCTCTGAGGGATCCAAAGACATACCTGAAATTCCAGTCTGGGAGAAAATTCCTTGTACCCTTACTTGAGGTATGTCATGTGTCATATCCACAGTGATAAGTATATGCTGATGCTCCCAGGAACGGAAATCAGAAAATTAACCTACTCCTTCTGCTGCTGCTGCTTCTACTCCCAGGGATCCATAGAAAGAGTGGCATGACTTTTCCCAAGGGCTTTTTAAGGCAACAATGTCTGTACATGCTGCTAAGGTCTGTTCTTCTCCTGCTTCTTTCTTCCTTCCCTCATAAAAGGGATATGGACTTCTCTTCTGAAGAGGAAGACTCTAAATCAGAGGGAGAATCTCTGAATTTATCCCTCCCAGTTCCATTTTCCAGTAGGTGTCGAGCTCAGGGATGAGGATGCCATGTCTTCTGATTTTCCCTTAGAGGAATATTCTTTTTGAGGCATAGTTTTAAAAATGTTACAGCACTTTCAGTGGGAGAGGAGACAATTAACTGATGTACAATTATGGTATTATGACTTGCCATACACAAGAGTTCCCAAGCCATTTGCAATCCCTCCTGTGTCAAGATGCTTTACAAGATACCATCTTTAACTCAGAATCCCAACCTCCAATACCTAAAATGCCTAATAGGTTTTATATGGTTCTGGACATGCATAAGTTTCTTACCCACCAAACTGCTTCCATCTTCCATTGCTTTACAAGACAGTGGGGACATGGATAGGTATGGAAAGAAAGTGTACACTTCTAGTACACTTTTTTCCCATGCCAATAACTATCAAGCCCATATGATTAAATATTTTCTTCAGTTCTGGGGGATATGACCAAGTTACTGTCAGACATGCCTTTGAGTCAGTCTGTGTTGTTTTTGTTCAGTTCTGCCAGTAGTTTGACACTAATATAAATGCAGTTATGATGCTGTTAATGCGTTTTCTAGAACTGCTTCTACTGGGTTTATGTTAAGAGGTGTTCTTGGTTAATATTACAGTCTTTGTCAGAAGACTACAAATCCAGACTTTTAAATTCCTCTCTGGACAGAGAAAACCTCTTTGCCCCGGCAGCTGCTGAAATTTTCAGGAACCTGCAGAAGAGGAATAAAAGTTTGCAGAATTTTAAGCAGATGTATCTTTTTCCTGCCCCAAAAATCCCGAAAAACTGTGCTTCCAAGGCTGAACCATTTTTGAAAGGACCAGGAACCTCGGCAAAAGGGTAAAACATTATTTTAAAAGCAAGTTCCAAGAGAAATCCAAGTCAGATTACAAAGCAACTAAGAGTACTTTTCCTGACAAGTCAGCCAGTTTATGACTGTTTGCCTCTGCCTTTGGAACCTATAGTACACTCTGCACTTGTTTAGACTCTTGCTAGAGGTTGGTATGGCTTCTGAAATTCACACATCTGAAATGACTGAAGTTACCTTTGATGATTAGAAAGGAGAACCCTGCATAATAATAATAATAATAGTAACAATAATTTCTGAAAGATGTAAGGGCATGCCATAGATACTCATTGGAGAGGAAATCCCAGGATCACTTATTGAGGTTCGTCAGGGATCAGAGCCTCTGTGTTTAGTCAAAGTGGACATTGCACCAAGGAGAAAGAAACAAATAGCTAAAAATGCCCCCCCATGACCTCCATTGAAAAAGGAGTAGACGGATTATTTACAGAGCCTGTTTGAACCCATCGTGGCACTCAGGCATCCATCTTTTCACATGGCCTAATCCAGTGTCAACTTCTCCTTCCTCACCACAAAAGAGACTCTTGCATACTTCTGCTGAAGATGAAGATGATGAATTAGACTCAGATGAGCACTCCTTGGCCTATTCATCCCAGGTCCACTCACCAAGCCATATGGCCTTTGATGATGAGGATTCCCTTTTCCCTGATTCCCTGGTAGAAAAAGCTTCATTTGGGGAAACTAGGGTCAATATGGTGAAGCAGTTTGAATGGGAATTGAAACAGATTTCTGAAGGCAGAGGTACTGTAGCCTCATGGAAGTGGGTACCTCCCTCCTGCACCTGTGCCAAATGTTCTGGAGGCTTTCCTCTGTGCTTTTACATCCACTTCCTCTGCACCTCTTAGCCACCAGCCCCTAGAAGTCCTGACAGATTCTACAAGGTCCCCACATCTGTGTTTTCCATGTCCTCTAACAAGCCCTCTAAGTTGCTTCCAGTTGCCAGTGCTATTCCTTCTGACAGCAGCAGGACAGTGGATAGACTGCATAAAATTTTATATACATCTTCCTGTCTGTCTTTTAGAGCTCTGAATTATCAGACCGAGATGAAGAAATTCTTATTGTCTTTTCTGGGCAATTTAAATAAAACATTGTCGTCCCCCGAGGAACCAACCTGTAAGCAACAGGCCGTATCCATGGTGGCTCAGACTTCTCAAGTGGCCAGACACAGAGTAAAATGTAGTTATGATGCAGAAGAAACTTCTTTCAGGGCAGCTGCTGCAGGTTCTTTGATCAGGAGATATGCATGGTTACATTCTCAGCCTCTTCCTGGAGATATTAAGGCAAAATGGTTATATTCCTCTTTAAACAGGGATCTGTTGTTTGTCCCAGAAGCTGACAGTTTTTTCAAACAACTACAGGAGCAGGGTAAAATTCTGAAGGACTATAGACAGGTCTTTATTACTTCGGTGCCAAGATAAAGGAATTACTCTGCCAAGCTCACTTCTTTTGTTCATAAGGAATCTAGGCCTTTTCTTAAGGCCAAAAAATGCATAGGAAAAGAATATATGAAAAAACTGCCCAGACAAGTTGGGATGACTACCCTCTGCCCTCATTCCCATCCCTTGGTCTATCCCTTCACCTTTCCAAAAGAGTCGCCTCATCCTTAAAAAACTAGCTACTGATCACCACACACAAATGGGGTCTTTCTTTCAGGGTGGGTACAGAATGACTTGGAAAGAAATTCCTCCATATAAATGCGTCTTTCATTCCTACTTGTGTATGGGTTACGGATCTGATCCTTGGATCCGACTTGGATGGATTTCTTCAGACTAAGATCCAAGTCTCAAGGTCCTCCCACTTCCTACAATGCACCGTACCCTAACTAACCTCCCCAAGTCTCGTTTGCCATCAGCAGAGGTCTTCTCCATGCCATCCCCTCTGGGTTCTGCGAGTCTCCCTCCAAGCTCAGTCTCCTTCTCCTATCCATTCCTTGGTATCAGAGTCTCAGGATTGTAACCAACCAAGAGATCCTGGGTCAAGTGTCAGGAGCTTGCCTTCCTCCACTCCGTCTGTTGCCTTAACCTCCTGGGCTCTGTTGTATTTGGATTACAGCAGGTTTCAGATCCAGGATGTCCCCGTCAGAGCCAGTGTGAGGGGTTTATTTCCAGCATAGTTGGAACTGTCTCTTCCATTCGGTGTTTTGGCACCGGACAGCTGAGGTCCGATTCTACCTGGAACCCAGGATCCCGGCCCTCTCTTCTTCAGCAGCCTCGGCTCCTGTGGAACTGGGGGAGGGAGTCATTAGGCCCCTCTCTGTTCAAAGTGGTAGAAAGGGCCTTCTCTAGCCATAGGGATCCTGTCTCTTTGAGCTACGACCCCCCCCAATTGATTTTCCTTGGATCAGAGACTTGAGCCTGTCATACTTGTCCAGAGTCTCCAAACACTTCCCACAGTGGAGATCCCTCGTAAGAGAAAATGCAGAAAGAGGCACATTGACTCCCCCTTGCAGTCTGTCGCCAAGGACACAGACTTCGATGAAAGGGAAAGATCCCACAGATCACCACCGGAGGACTTCTCCTTTGGAAACATTTTAGAGATGCTCTTCTGTTCTCATGTTGCAGTATTCTTCACCTTAGGGAGTTGTTGCCTGCAGCACCAGACATCCGGCCAGTATACTAAAATCTTGAAAGCAGGGGTATGTGCAAAGTTGCATGTAAGAGCCATAAACTGATGCCGGCTATATCTGTGACGTCTGCACGTACCCAAATCAGAACTTTTCTGATCGCCAACTCCAGTAAACCGGCATTTGTTTGCCTTCGGCCTTCTGTTTTTGACAATCACTTCAGGCTATCTGCATTCAGATAAGTATCCTTGTGGGGTTTTTGCTTGTTTCTTTACCTATTTCAGATGCATGTCATCTAGGAAGGGAAAGTGCGCATGTGGAAGACAATTTCCACATAAGGACACGCATGATCAGTGTTTATTTTATTTAGGGGCAAGTCATGACTACAAGTCCTGTGATGTTTGCCAATCCTTTGTCCCCAAAACCCTCAGAAGCCGTTTGTCAGCTTTAAATTTCTATTTAGAGAATCAGTGACTTCGTCACTTGACATCCAGGATGGAAGCTGGAGCGGGCTCCTCAGATGAGCCCCCAGTAAAGAAAGCTATAAATATTAGGCTCGACGTCCAAGCTGCGCCTCAGGAATCCGGTGAGATCCTCGAGGTGAGTGTTAGCCCAGGATGGCTCCAGACTTCAGATCCTTCCCTGTTATGGGGAACTGAAATGGAACCGATGCAGCAGGTATCCAGAGTACGTCCACTGAGGCTTTACAGCCATCAGGTCCTGATGGGGAGGGGAAAATGTGGCCCATGGCGTCGAAGGGGCCTTCTACTGCCTTCCCATCCATTCCAGCATCAGCACCCAAACCTACTTCTGCTCCTTCTCCTTCCACCCCCCTTTAAAAAGGAAATGGAAGGAAAAACACAGGGCTAAAGATCCTACTCCAGCTTTGGAGACCTTTTCTCAGACTTTATTCAAGGTCTTTCAGGTTCTCCAGACCCAGACTTCCCGGTCAGGTCAACCACTGGCTTCACAGGTAGAATCTAAGGAAGACTATTCCTCCTCAGATGAATCCCTCACATATTGTTCTCAGATTGAATCCTCTAAGGATTTTGCTACTCCTAAGGAAGAAGAGACCCTCATTCCTGACTCCCCATAGAAGATTTCTCCTTTGGGGACACTATTTCCCTACTTAGGCAGCATTTTAAGTGGGAGGCCTCAGATGTTTCTGAGACCAAGAAAAGATATTTTGAACTCCTGCAGATGGAGCAGCCCTCACCATCTACAGTTCCTCCTTTACTCCCAGCTTTCCAGGATGCCCCCTCGGCTGCTTCCCAGAGCCCAGAGTCACAGTTTCCTGTTAACAAGAGACCAGACAGATTTTACAAAGTGTTTGCAAAGGAGCAGTACCTTTTTAAGAATCCACCAGCAGATCTTGCTGCTGTTGCAGTTTCAGCTGATAAATCTTCAAGGCAACTACCACCTTCTTTTGTTAAGGATAGTAAATGTATGGATAGTTTGGGGAAGAAGGTATTTACTTCTTCTACCTTGGCCTTAAGAGCAATTACCTATCAAACTCATATGGCCAAGTTTGCACTGGATTCCCTGACCAAGGCCTCTACTCTGCTGTCTGACATACCTGACTCACCAGCCAAAGCTCAGCTGGACACCCTTCTGAACAGGGTATCCCAGGTGACTAGACATTCAATCAAGTGCAGCTATGATGCTGTTGAAGCCTCTTCCAAATCGGCTGCATCTGGTTCAGTGTTAAGGAGGTTCTCATAGTTGAGACTCCAACCTTTGCTGTTGGATGTCCAAGCAAATTGTTAGATGCTCCTTTGGATAAATCAGCACTCTTTTGAGGTGCCTCTGCAGAGCTACTTAAGTCACTGCAGGAAAAAGGAAAAGGCTTGCAGAATCTAAAACATTTACTGGTGTCACCGGATCCCAGATTCCATAGGAGCTACCCCCAAAAACCCCGCTTTGAGGCAGTCCTCTCATTCCTCTGCTACTTATTCCAGAGGGGCGAGGACAACCTAGGAAACCATCCGCTCCTAGATCTTCATCCACCTCAAAACCTTCATCCTTTCAGAGGCAGCCAGACCCAGATATAGAGCTCCTCCACTGTGACTCTGTTCTCTTACCCACCTGCACCCCCCTCTCCCTACACCTAACCCTATCCCTACTCTTCTGGCAGAAAATTACCACAGACAGATGGATGCTCGCCATCATCGAGAGAGGATATTTCATGACTTGATGGGAATCTCCACCATTCCAGGAAGTTCCTCAACCTCCTTCCAGTTAGCTTTCACTATTCCCCACCATCCTGACACAACTTTTCTCTCAGGGCACTATAGAAGTAGTACCCGAAGACTAATTAACCAAGGGGTTTTACTCCAGGGTGTTTTTGGTTCCAAGAAAGGCTGGCCCTTGGAGACCCATCCTCAGCTTATCCTTCCTCAATCTTTTCCTCAAGGTGCCAACCTTCAAAATGCTCAAATACAGCACTTTCTTCCTCTTATTCCTCAACAAGCCTTCCTGGCCTCCCTGGATCTGAAGGATGCATACTTTCACATCCCTATTCACCCCACTTACAGAAAATTTCTTCATTTCTCTGTGGGTTCCTCACATTTTCAGTTCTCTGCCTTGCCCTTTGGACTCTTCACAGCCCCAAGAGTATTCACCAAATGTCTAGCCCCGGTCATTGTATACCGTAGACTACATGGCATATACAAATTTATCCTTATTTAAATGATCTGTTGATCCTACACCAAGATTCTCTCACCCTGTCTCAACATCTGAACTGGGTTTGCAGGATTTTGCAAAATCTAGGGTTCACTGTGAATCACTTTAAGTCCCAAATAACTCCCTCACAAGATCTTGTTTTCCTGGGGTGCAGGATAAGAACAGACTTAATGTCAGTCTTTGCCCCTACCCAGAAAGTGGAATTTCTCACCCAATTTCCACCAATCTCTCCTTCCACTACCATGCATGTCAACCAGAGAATTTCTGAGAATCCTGGGATTCTTGGCTTCCTTGATCCCCATGGTCTCTAGCCAGGATGCACTTGAGGAAATTTCAGTGGGTATTGAGGAATTCTTGGAAAAAACACCTTCATCCCTTAGAAGTGAGTCAACTTCTTCTCCCCTGTTTAAAAAAGGAACTTTGTGGTGGATCTCTACTATCACCCTCAATCAAGGGGTTCATTTACAGGTTCTTCCACCCAAACAGCATCTTTACATAGATGCATCAGATCTAGGTTGGGGGCTGTCCTTCACCGTACCAACATCCAGCACGTGGTGCAGGGGAAATGGCCCATTACAGAAAGAAGGAACCACATCAGTCTAAAAGAATTAAGGGCCCTTTACTTGGCAATTCAAGTTTTTCAAGGCATCCTTCTGCCAGGCACATTACAGGTCATCACAGACTACATGACAGTCCTGTGGTACATAAACAGGGAAGAACAAAATCCTACCCTCTTTACAGTCTGGCAGTTCAAATCTGGTCCCTGGCAACAGCATTACAGATTTATTTACAGGCAGTCTACATCCCATCAGAAAACAACGTGATGGCAGACACCTTGAGCAGGACCTTAACACCCTCCCACGAATGAATGCTTCACAGGGAGGTGTTTCTAGATCTAGTTCACAGGTGGGGGTATTCCTCAGGCAGATCTGTTTGCCTCCTCACAGAACAGACAGATGCCCCTCTTTTGCACAAGGCTTCCCCATCCACAAGCCTGGAAGGTGGATGCCGCCACCTTCTCATGGGAGAGGATGTTCCTTTATACCTTACGCCCATTTCCATTGATTCACAAGAGCCTCCTGAAAATACAGAAGGACAAACCAAAAATCCTGTTGGTGACTCCCTTCTGACCAAGACAGCATTGGTTTCCCCTACTTTTTCATCTAGCCCAGGTCAGTCACCACAGGTTACCTCACCGCTTAGACCTGCTCTCATAAGACAAGGGGGCCTTATTCATCCCCACCTTCTCTATCTCAGTCTGACTGTGTGGGTGACAGAGGTTTGATCCCCTTTAGGCACCTGTATTCAAAGGACTTACTCAGTTTTCTGCAGGAGACCAGAAAACCAAGTACAAGGAGAAACTGTTTATTTAAATAGAACAGATTATCCATTTGGTGCAGTAAGAGTAAACAGGACCCCATCTCAAGCTTTTCTTCCATGGTCCTTTCCTACCTATGTGAATTGCTGCATTCAGGGCTGACTTATTCTTCAGTAAAAGTGCATCTTTCTGCTTGCCTTCCTCTTTCTCCACCTCTGGCTTCCAGGCTAGATGTCAAGCTGTTTTTGAAAAGGTCCTTCATGTCAGGCCTCCTTGTAAGCCTATTCCTCCACCTTGGGACCTTAACTTTGTTCTGGAAAAACTTACATTAGATGTTCATCGTGTTTCACTGTTGCAGTCATTACACTTGGGTTATCCTGCTGGCAGGCTACCCTGCAGTCGGCCTGAATTCCAAAGTCCTGGTCTGGCATCGGTTGCTGTCGCCTCTTCCCTGATGTCAGTGCACCAGGGGTATAAAAGATGCAGCCAACGCCATTTTCTTCAGTCTTTCTTGCTGCGCGGTGCCCGAAGCAAAAGCAGTTCGCAAGTGCCGGTTCGCCGACTCCTGAGATTTCGAAATTGAATTTCTTGCTCCAGACTGATGTCAGAAAAAGTTAACAATTGTATTTCTTGTGGGAAGCAAATACCTCATAAGGATTTTCATTCGTACTGTATTCCTTGCCTAGGCCCTGACCACGACGTTGCTAGTTGTCGGTTTTGTGCTAGATTTAACCAACGCACTATTAAGCGTCTGTACGATTTTGCATTTTATTACTTTGGCCGTAGGTTTAACTATATAATGCCGTCAGAACAGCCGACGACCGGAGTTCATTGGAAAACAGTCCTGTTAGGGGCTTTCACTTCTGCCAGGAGGGTATCTGAGATCCAAGCCCTTATGGCTTCACCTCCCTACCTTGTCTTTCATAAAGATAGGGTTTCCCTAAGGACTAACCCTGCCTTCATGCCAGAAGTAGTTAACGAGATCTCCCTAAATCAGACCATTAACTTGCATGTCTTCTACTCCTCAGAAAGGACTTTGCATTCATAGGCTCATAGGTTCATAGGTAGGTACTAGGGTATCGGCCCTAGTACAAGCCTAGCCATAAAGATTCCATGGCTTACGCCACCCAATAATTATTTTCTTTGCCCCTGTCGAGCAAAACCACAGAAGTGATCCCTGGGGTGAATCTCCTATTTCCCATCCGATCATCAAGATTTTCTTAAAGAGGGCTAATGAGGTGCTCTGCTTGACATGAATGGGCAGTCTGTTCCAGAGTATGAGGAGTCTCAAGGACAGGAACCTATCCCTCCAGCATGTTTTGTTTATTGTGGTGAAAGGGTTTAGGTCCCTGAAACGTGTGGCTCAGAGGGATTGGGATTTCTGTAAGTGTAGCATGTCCAACAGCTCTGGGTTTGACATGGCTTTGTATGTTAGGCAGAGATCGCCTCTGAGTAGGCGATGTGCGACCAAGTAGAGCTGGAGTTTTTTGAGATGGTCTGCATAGGGCATCTGTTTGAGGCCAGTGATTTTCTTTGTGAGGTATTCCTGTGGCCTTTCCAGTTGCTGCAAATATCTGGCGAGGTACATACCAAACAGGGCGTTGTACTCTATAATAGGGCTAATGAGGGATGAGTAGAGAGGAACAATGACCTCCTTTTTTCTGGATGAGAAACCTTTTGTGATGAGGTGTGCCACTTAGAAAGGTTTCCTGACTACTGGGACGATGTGGTTATCAAAGGAGCGACTGCTGTCCACCTGTGTCCCTAGGTCTCTTATCACACATTTGGTGTTGAGTGGACTACCGCCTATGTGGTAGTTCATGGGCGCAGCGTTTTTCCCAAAGGGGATGACTATGCATTTTTTGGCATTGAGCTTGAGGCCATGGCTTTGACACCAGGCATCTGTCTCATTGAATTCCTTTTGTAAAATGTCCACATCATTTGGGGATTCAATAATGGCTCCCAGTTTGCAGTCTTCTGCGAACTTTGTCAACTATAGTCCCTCTGTGTTGGCCTGAACTTCAGAGAAGTAGATGCCAAACAGTAGTGGACCCAGGACTGAACCCTGTGTTACTCCACTTGTCACTGGTTTGTAGTCAGATTTGGAGTCTGTTACTTTCATGGTGTGGGTTCTGTCAGTGAGCCAGTTGGCAACCCATCGCGTGACATAGGGATTTATGCCCAGTTTAGTGAGTTTATCTATGATTTCAGAGTGGGAGATGGTGCTGAATGCCTTGAACGAGGTCTAGATAAGCTGTGTGAACCACTTTACCCTTGTCCATGGCTCTGGTGACTGTTTCAAAGAAGTCAGTCAGGTTTAGGAGACATAATCTGCTTTTCATGAGCCCAAACTGGGTGAGGTCCAGAGTCTGAAGGTTGCCTATGTCTTTGTTTATACGTTCCATGATGGATATGTTCCATGGCTTTGCAGATTAGGCTTGTCATGCTAATGGGGTGGTAGTTCCCAGGGTCCATGGTGGAACCCCCTTTGTGGAGTGGGATAACCGTAGCTGTGCACCATTCAGTAGACACAAAGCCTGAAGTGAGGCTATGGTTGAACATGGTACTTAGGAGGGGTGACGGTTCGTTTTGTAGTTCATGCAGAACACAACCCGGGATGTTGTCTGGTCCCATGGATGCTGTATTCTTGGCTTTGGAGAGTGCGGTTTTTACTTGTGCAGCCGTGATTACTGGGACTTGGTATTCTTCCTGTATTGCGATGGGCCTTTTAGGGGTGAGAGGGGGTTGAAGTTAGCACTGAGCCTGTCTGCCAGTATGTTGGCAATATCAGTTGGTTTTGTATACTTAATGACATTGTGCTGTAGCTCAGAGCAGATCTGAGTGTTGCCATTGAGATTCTTGACATAACTGTAGAATGCCTTGTGGCTGTCTTTAGAATCTGTGGAGATTTTGTTTTCATAACTAGCTTTGGAGGATCTTATAAGGGATCTCAGCTTCTTACTGAGGCTGACAAGGGAGTTTTTCCAATCTTGGGATTTTACTTTTTTTTTTTTTTTTTTTTTGCAACAGTTTCTTCCTTTTGTTGTAGAGCGGTGGTGGTGCTGTGGTAGCGTTGTCGCCTCACAGTAAGACGCTGTCCGGTTCGATTCTCAGCTAGAGCGTCTTTTGCGTGGAGACATGCGTGAATGGGCGTACCTTCGTTGAAGGTTGTGCGTCAGAGCTGGTAACTCGGCATGTAAAAATCAACTACCAATTATTAGCGGACCAGAGTTCCGCTGTGGCGACCCCTAACCGGGAAAAGCCAAAAGACACAACAACAAGTTGTAGAGTTTATTTATGGTAGGGGACCACCAGCTTGGCTTCCTTGGACGTTCATAGGCAACTGAGGTTCTGCTTAGACAAGATCAAATCCTTCAGACAGTCTGATCAACTTTTTGTCTTCTTTAAAAGACAATTGCCTCTTGTATTTCAAAGGCTATTACCTTTTGCTACTCCTTTCATGAAAAACAGTTGAATTCATCTGACAAAGCCCATTCCACCAGAGCTGTTTCTGCTTCAGCAGTCTTTTTCAAGGGCATTGATTACTCTTCTCTTCTGGAGGCAGCAACGTGGTCCTCTGTACATACCCTCACCAAGCATTAAGAATTGGTTTCCATCTCCAGGGCTAGATCAGGGTTTGCTTAGGTCTATTCTGCAGGGTCTCATAGACTCTGCGGCCTTACCTGCCACCCACACCACTACCTAGAGAGCTTTGGTACTCTCTCTAAGCTGAAGAATACTGCTACATGAGAATAAAAGGACATAGAATAGTTGTGTAAGAACTTAGCATAACCATAGATGTCCTTCTCTTCCATGTTGCAGTATTCGATCCCACCCACCTCCCCCTTCTCTTTGACCATATTATAAACTGGGTCCTTCCTCTGACTACTGACCTGAGGGTTTTTGTACTACCTTGTACTACTATTCCTGGGGGCTCTCTCTATGCAGTAGCCAGTTCTGATTTGGGTACATGCAAACGTCAAAGATATAACCAGTGTCAGTTTATGGCTCTTACATGCAACGTTGCACGTACCCCTGCTTTCAAGACTTTGGCATACTGGCCGGATGTCCGGTGCTGCAGGCAGCAGTTCCCTAAGGTGAAGAATACTGCAACATGGAAGAGAAGGAAATCTATGGTTACGGTAAGTTCTTACACAACTATTCTATCCTGAGGCAAAGAGGTGGTTGGTCAGCCCAGCCTCCATCCTCGAAGGAATTTGTGTTCCTAGAAGCTTTTGGAATGGGCCCATCTACATCCTGGGTGGTTCCCCTAGTGGACGAGCTCATAGATTTGGTGTCCAGCCAGGCCTGGAAAGAGCCATATTCTGTCAAACCGATCCTCAAGTGCCTGGACAAATTTTTATCTCCCCCCCCAAGGACAGACTATATTAGACCAAGGGTATTCCAGTGGATGCCATGGTTTTGGTAGCAGCTGCCAAATAGGAGCTAGCTGAACAGAGCTCCACTGTCCTTCTGCCAAACACAGAGTCCAGAACAATAGAAAGGTTTGGAAAGTGCGTTTGCACCTTGGCCACTTTCTTGCTGAGAGCGTTGAACTACCTAGCACACTTTACTCATTTGCAGGTGAAACTGGTAAAGGAACTATCTGACTGTCTGGTAGAGATCATGTCGGCGGAGGACTTCAAGAAGATCTCGACCCGATTGACTACTCTTTTGTCTTTGTCCAGTTCTTCCAAGAGACTGGTTTCCCAATCCACGGAGAGTGCCTCATGGGCAGCTGGCTCAGGCATTGCTGTAAAGAGACATGCCTGGATGAGGCTTTGTGATTTCGTGGAACCTTTTAAGGCATCTTTTGTCAACACCCCGTTTGATCAGTCCTCGCTTTTCGGTCCATCGGTCAAAGAGACCCTAACCTGCAGTGAACAAGAAGGGAAGACCTTAGCTGCCATCTGGGTCAAATTCTCAAATGCACAGCGCCCTTTTCTAGAAACTTGGGCAGTGGAAAGAAAACGTGGTTCTGAAAGTCTCAGATGTCTTCCCAAGATCAGTACGGGGATTCTTCCAGTAGAGGCAGAGGAAAAATTTCAATGGGAGACGCCACCCCAGAGGCAGTGTGGGTCTGCAGAATCAGGGCGTCAGAGAACCCTTCTCTGATAAGCCCCATCAGCGCTTCTGAAGCTCTACCGGACTGCTCATCTCTGTAGGCAGTTGGGGGTCATTTTTCTCTGCACCTACTGCCTGGACCAATATAACGCAAAACAAGTGGGTGCTAAATATTATATCCAAAGGCTATGTTATTCCTTTTTTCCTTCCTCCTCCAGAGAGGCCAAAGAGACTCCCTGACATTTCACCCAGTCAGAAGGAGTTTGCAGTAGCAGAAATTCTAAAGCTACGGCAAAAAAAAGACAGTCATCCAGGAGGTCTTGGCTGAACAAAGTGGATTTGGAACCTACTCTTGCGTCTTTTCAGTGCCAAAGAAAACCAGGGATCTGCGATCCATTTTGGATCTAAGCTGATTAAATTTGCTTGTAAAGAAGGTGAAGTTCCGAATGGTGAGGGTTCAGTCCATTCTACTGCTGCTGTGGAAGGATGATTGGATGTGCTCAGTGGACTTAAAGGATGCGTACTATCACATCAAAGTAGACAGACACTCCAGAAATCATCTGCTGTTCCGACTGGGAGCCAGTTATTTTCAGTTCGGAACACTGCCCTTTGGACTCACTAAATGCATGACAGTAGTAATGCATGACAATAGTTGCGGCTCACCTGAGACTGCACAGATTTCAGGTGTTTCCACATCTGGATGACTGGCTGTTTACTGTATCAACCAGGCATTAACTACTACAGGCCAGGGATTATTTCTTCAACGTTGCCAATTGTCTGGGGATCATTATAAATTTGACAAAGTCACACTTATCCACCATGCATACTTTAGACTTCATTGCAGCTACTTCGGACGTAGTGAACCACATTGCGGCTCTTCCCCCTCATCGTGTTCAGACTTTGAGAGATCATGTCTGAGCCATCTTAAAACCGAGCTTCCCCACCGGCAAGGCTGATACTTCAGGCTCTAGGATCTCTGACGGCTGCCATTTCATTAGTCCCTCTTGCAAGGTATTTTATGCAAGGCTTTCAGTAGACTCTGGCAGTTCAATGGTCTATACTCTACCAGCCTCTATTTGTTCCTATCAAACTGACTTCGGTTTGCAGAAAGCATCTACAATGGTGGATGCTGTCGGGCAATCTGACATTACGCAGACCTTTCTTTGTTCCTTTCCCCTCAGCCACGGTGTCCACGGACACTTCCCAGTTGGGGTGGAGGGGGCATCTCAAGGGAAAGATGGTCCATGGCACGTGGTCACACACAGAGACCAGATTCCATATTAGTGTTCTGGAGATGAGAGCAGTCCTCCTCATGTTGCAAGCCTTTCAGGATGTTCTTCCTCTAGGAATGATTGCGATCCACACAGACAACATGTCGGTGGTGTGGTACATCAACAAACGGAGGAATCCTCTCTTACCTGCTGTACAGAGAGGCCATGAGGGTTTGGGAATGGGCGACGTCTTTGGACCATTTTCTGCTTGCAACTCACAGGGAAATCCAGCATCCTGGCAGACAAGGTCCATTCTGACCCCTTACAGGTGATCCCTCAATCAATCAGTAGCAGACGTGATCTTCATCAGCCACTGGGGCTAACCTTGCTGCAACCTATTTGCATCCCCTCAGAACAATAAGTGCAGCAACTATTTCACTCTGATTCTCCCTCTGGGGGAGTCCCAGTGGGACACTCTAGTTCACGATTGGCCTCCTGGTCTTCTCTACACTTACCCTCCTCTACCCTTGATCCCAAAGTTTCTCCAGAAAGCGAAGCAGCTGAAGTCCTCTGTAATCCTCATTGCCTGTATTGGCCTCATCAGATTTGGTTCCCCTTTCCCCTGCTCTCACCTGAAATATCCTGCATGGATTCTGGAACTCATACAGGACCTCTGTTGTCAGCCGATAGAGGGTTTTCACCCCAATCTGACATCTCTCAAATCGACCAAATTGGTTTCTCCACTTCCAGTGATTGTTTGAAGGTTGAGGTTTGCTTCCCTCATCCAAGATATTATTTTAGCTTCCCAAAAAACAGCTACCAAGAAATTCTGTGGGAGTTAATGGAACCGATTGTTTTCTGGGCTTCTAAAGAGAACATCGACCCTTTCTCTGCTCCTGTTTCAGCTATCCTTCTCTTCCTGGCGTCTCTTTTTAAAGAGGAAACCAGCTTTTCTACCATCAAACTTCAATTGGCAGCCATCTCTAACTTTAATTCTGGGGGTGTTTTCAATTCCCCATCAACTTCCAAGCTGTGCAAGGCCGCCTTGAAAGGTATCTTCCTCCTCAGGCCCTCAGTCAAAGATCTCTTCTTACCATGGAATCTCATGGTGGTCTTGCAAGGTTTAACTCAAAGACCTTTTGAACCAGCCTATGCTTGTGACTTAGTTTCTGTCATGGAAGACTGTCTTTCTTATTGCCATCACATCAGCAAGGAGAATCTTGGAGATTCAGGCCTTATTACATTATTTTCCACAAAGATAAGGTTTCCCTTCATACTAATCCCTCTTTCATGCCCAGTGTAGCTACAGAATCCAACCTCAACCAGACCTTTCAACTATAAGTTTTCTTCCCAAATTTCTGAAGAAATGGAGAACGTTTGTTGCATCTGCATGATGTTCACAGGCAGTTACATTTTTACTTGAACAGGATGAAATCCTTTCGGAAATCAGAACAGTCTGTGTCCTTCTCACCTAGCCATTTAGGTCAGGTGGTTTCCAAGGTTACTCTTGGTAAATGGATCACAGACTGTATTACCTTGATTTATACCAAGAATTTTTACAGATACCTCGTCCGCCCAAGGCTGACTCACCTAGGTTTATGTCCACCTCATCTGCCTTGTCTTCCAGGGCTTTTTTGGATGATATCTGTGCTGCAGCCACTTGGTCGAAGGCTTACACCTTTGTTTCGCATAGACATTGTTTCCAGGAGCAGACTTTCCTTTGGTTTGGCAGTGGTCTGGCATATCCTTCCTTGAGACCACCTAAGAGTTGTATAGCTGGGGACGTTACCCATATGTGAGGAGGAATGAAAGAGATAAGATCAGATTTATTAGTTATGTACTTACCATAACTTGGTATCTGTGTTGTCTTCTTTCATTCCTCCTCACCTTCCTTCCCTGCCATCCCCCTCCCAGTGCTCAAGAAGACCTGGAGAGAACTTCATAAGAACTGTTGTTCCTGGCTTTGAGACTCTGATTATGAATGCATGCCCCTGTCTTTTTTTCTTTCCTTGCTCTCTATTCACTAATGGGCAGCAAACTCAATCTGAGGAGGTTAGTTGGGGTACAGTGCATTGTGGGAAGTGGGAGGAGCTGACTTGGATTCTAATCTGAAGAAATGTGGCCAAGTTGGATCCGTAACCCATATGTGAGGAGGAATGAAAGAAGACAACATAGATACAAAGTTATGGTAAGTACATAACTAATAATTAGACTGGAATCCATCCACTTCCTCAGAGCCAGTTACAGTTGCTTTATCCCTTCATCCAAACATCACGCAAGCAAGATACACTAGAGCCAGTACCTCAACAATATGTAGGAAAAGGGTTCTGCTCCACACTATTCCTCATCCCAAGAAAAGGAGACTGGAAACTGATTCTGGACTTCTGCACTCTCATCATATTCCTCTAGGTCCCATCTTTCAAAATGTTGACATTACAGACTCTGTTACCATTCATTCTGCCTCAAGCCTTCATGGTGTCTGTAGACTTAAAACATGTCTATCTCTACATCCTTTCCCCACCATGCTTGCAGGAAGTTTCTGTTTTTTTCTGCTTGCTCATTACATTTTTAGTTCTCTGCATTGCCTTTTAGGCTACCTACAGTTCTTAGAGTCTTCACAAAGTGTCTCTTCCCCATTATAGCTTTCCTCAGGACTCAGGGAATCCAGATATTCCCTTACTTGAATGACCTGTTAACAGAGCCACCATCTCAGCAGCTACTTGTGATACATTTCAGTTTCACTTTCCCTCTTTTCAGGGTCTGGGGCTCACCTTCAACTTCAAAAAGTCTACATTGACAACAATCCAAGGCATGCTTTTCTTTTGATGCAGACTTTCCTACTATCAGACAAAATACAATGCTTAACTAGTTACTTTCCTCTCTCTTCTCCATTTTCAGCCCTGTACAGTAAGAGATATCCTCAGCACTCTGGGATTCATGGCAACTACTGTCCCCATGACTCCCTTTGCCAGACTCCATATCAGGAAGATACAGTGGTACCTGAAATCCACCTGGTCCCAACATTCCCATCCCCTGGGTGCACAGATGTTCATCGTGTTTCACTGTTGCAGTCATTACACTTAGGTTATTCTGCTGGCAGGTGACCCGCAGTCGGCCCGAGTTCCAAAGTCTTGGTCCGGTGTCAGTTGCTGTCGCCTCTTCCCTGACGTCAGTGCGCCAGGGGTATAAAAGTTGCAACTGACGCCATTTTCTTCAGTCTTTCTTGCCGCGCGGGGCCCGAAGCAAAAGCAGTTCACAAGTGCCGGTCGGCCGACTCCTGAGATTTTCAAAATTGAGTTTCAGAACCGAAGTCTTCAATGCAGCTAAGTACCTCATTGGGGAAACTTTTTCTTGCTCCAGACCGATGTCAGTAAAAGTTAATAATTGTATTTCTTGTGGGAAGCAAATACCTCATAAGGACTTTCACTCTTACTGTATTCCTTGCCTAGGCCCTGACCACGACGTCACTAGTTGTCGGTTTTGTGCTAGATTCAATAAATGCACTATTAAACGTTGGTTTGATTTTGCTTTACATTATTTTGGCCAAAGGTTTAAATACATAATGCCGTCGGAACAACCGACGACCGGAATCTATAAAAAACGCAAAGACAAAGAAAAGGACAGGCATCCCAGGTCCAAAACCGACGAAGCCTCTTCTAGCCCAGTCGCCGGTTCTCAGTGAGGCGCTTTCACAGCCCCTGACACCCGCTACCTCAGAGCCACAGGCCGTAACCGACAGCCACGTGGAGACACCGAGGCCTGTGGATACTCAAGGTATTGGGCCTACGGAAAATATACCCTCAGATGGGTCCGGAGCCGCTGAGCAGGCATCGGCTTCTGAGGGTGTTTTCAGACCTTCACAGCTTACAATTAAGCCCACTACAGCAGCAAAGGCAAAGTCAAAAACACCATTAAAGACAAGGAAACAAGTACAGCATTCTCCAGAACAGTCATCCATGCCAAAGAAACAGATGCTTAAAATGGCTGAAGACCTAATTACTTTAATCAGGGGTTCCCATCCCCCTCCTGACAAAAGGCCTAGGCAAGACACTGGTTATGATTCCTCTGACCAGGTTTCTATTTCCTCTGACTCCTGTTCTTATCAGGGATATTCTCTCCCTCCCTATGAGGCTCTGATGCAGAAGAGTCCATACCTTCAACCTCTCCGCCTGAGGATTATTCTTTTGGGGAAACCCTGCACACCATGAGGGAGCATTTCCATTGGGAGAGCCAGGATTATTCAGAATCCAAGAAAAGGCTCAGAGACTTCCTTTTATTGCCTCAGCACAGGCCCCTGGCTATCCCCCCTGTGCTTGATATTGTTGATGTTTTTTCTGAATCTAGTATGTCTCCTGATTCTTTACCCCCTGCACCAGTCAAGCCAGACAGGTACTACAGAGTCCCTGACTCTCATAAATTTCTTTACAAAAACCCTGCTGCAGACCCAGAAACAATTTCTCAGAGTCCAAAAGGGGTTATGGCTTCCACTGCTAAAAATCCTGTCCCCTCGGATAGGGATTCCAGAGCTCTGGACAGATGGAGGAAAAAAGTTTACACTTCTGCTTCTTTAGCTGTAAGAGCTTTAAACTGTCAGTTTCACATGCTTAAATACCAACAGTACCTCATGTCATTGTTAAAACAGAAAATGGTTTCAAATACAGAAGGTCCTGACAGTTAGGAAATGCAGGATTTATTGCATGCAGTTGAACAAGTGGGAAAGCATACTCTGCAATGTGGTTTTGATTCATTAGAGGCTTCTTATAGAGCCGCAGTTACAGGCTCTTATTCGTAGGCATGCTTGGTTGAAAGAACAAAGTTTACTTGACCATGTTAAAGTAAAATTATTGGATGCTCCATTACAGCATGATACTTTGTTTGGTGTTAAGGCAGAAGAGGTGTTAAAGAAAATGGAGGATAAAGCAAAGTCAATGCAGACAGTGAAATATTTCTTACAGGTTCAACCACCTAGATTTAGCAGAAACTGGCCTTCAAAAAATTGGTCCTTTCCAGTGTCAGACAGGCCACAAAGAGGCAGATACAGACGCCCAAGAGGCAGATCTCAGCCCCAAGGCTCCTACCGACCTAAACAATGGGGTGCTTCAGCCCCCAAAGGAGGGGAAGACTAATCACAACCTTATAGGAAACAGTCCCAATGACTTCCCACTGCAAATGCCAAGCACTTATCTTTTGACAGCACCCCTGGGGGGAAGCTAGCACTTTTCTCAAATTAGGTACATGATCACCCAGGACCAATGGGTGCTGAATATTGTTTCTCAGGGTTACAGGTTCCACTTCCAAAACCAAAAGGTAAGCCAGACCTGCCACGAAACCAATGGGCAGAGGCACAAAAACAGATTGCTGCTCTTATGGACATGGGAGCTATTCAGAAAGTTCCACAGCAAGAACAGGGACAATGATTTTACTCAAGACTTTTCTTAGTACCCAGAAAGGGCAAAGCCTAGAGACCAATACTGGACCTGTCAATCCTAAACACTTTCCTGGATGTACCAAAATTCAAAATGTTAACACTACAACAAGTTCTGCCCATGCTGGGCAAGAAGCCTTGGCTAGTTACTTTGGACCTCAAGGAGGCATACCTGCATGTCCCAATCAGACAATCTTGCAGAAGATACCTCAGATTCATAGCAGGCTCAATGCATTACCAATTCTCTGCACTGCCCTTTGGCTTATCTACTGCGCCCAGGGTCTTCACAAAATGCCTGGCACCAGTAATTGCATTTTGCAGACAAAAAGGAATTCAAATATATCCCTACTTGGATGACTGCCTCATTCAAGCAGAGAGCAAGGACATTCTTCTAAAGCATCTGGCGTTTGTAAAAAGATTGCTAATTTGCCTAGGGTACACAGTAAACGAAAATAAATCAAAACTAGTGCCCTCTCAATAGATAATATTCCTGGGTGCAAGCTTAAATACAACTAACCCAGATGGCTTATCTCACGCCAGGCAAACAAAGGCAACTGACTCATTGCTTTCAAATAAGGGCAACAAAAACCCAGCTCCCTGCAAGAAAAATTCTGCAGGCCCTGGACTTCATGGCATCCTTCATTCTACTAATTCCATATGCAAATCTGCGTATGAGGAAACTACAATGATATCTAAAAAGTGTTTGGACACAGCATTGTCACAGCCTGGAGACAATCTTAACTTTAATTCCCTGCCTACAACAGGAGTTTCGATGGTGGGCCCAGACATGTCACCACAACAAGAGACAGCCTTTCACTTTGCCCACAGCCAGGCAGACAATAACAACGGATGCATCGGATTATGCCTGGGGGGCACATATGGCAGAAAAATGTATTCAGGGCACATGGCTCAAGGAACAAATGCATCTTCACGTCAATCAGAAAGAGATGCTAGCTGTACAGAATGCCCTGATAGCTTTCAAGGACCTACTACATCCAGGACCACTATTAATAAAGACGGACAATACCGCAGTTATGTGGTACATAAGCAAGGGGGCACACATTCCTACCCCCTATGCAGGCAAGCCATGACTTTGTGGAACACAGCACTGTCTTATCAAGTACATCTGCAGGCACAATTCCTGCCAGGAACAAAAAATACACTGGCAGATGAACTAGGCAGAAATCTCATGGACCCTAATGAATGGAAACTAAATCCACAGGTGTTCAGCATGATAACGAGTAAATGGGGATGCCCAGACATAGATCTTTTTGCCTCCCCTCACAATTACCAAATACAGAAATTCTGCACAAGAACTTATCACTCTCAAGCATGGAAAGTGGATTCTCTATAATTCAGCTGGAAAGGCCTGACAGTCTATGCCTTCCCTCCGATGCCTCTCCTTACCAAGGTACTCCTAAAAGTCAGACAAGAAAGGACAAAAATTATCCTGATTGCCCCAGACTGGCCACGACAGCACTGGTACCCAATCCTAAAGAGCTTGTCTCAAGGCCCAGCTTGGCCTCTACCTCAAATTCCTCATCTTCTGACTCAACAAAACAGTCAGATTCTGCACAGTCAACTCAGAACCTTAAATCTGGCAGCATGACAGATAATGTAGCCACTCAGACTGCACCTCTTTCTAAAGCTGTTATGGATGTTATTTTAGAATCCAGGAGGCCCAGCACTAGGAAATCTTATGCAGAAAAATGGAAGAGATTCTGTGCTTGGAACCAGGCACAAGGGCTGGAACCACTTGTCCCTAATATTCCTCAGATTTTACAATACCTAACTGAGATGCTGGACAAAGGCCTATCTTTCTCATCAAATAAAATCCATGCCTCTGCCATTTCAGCTCATTACAATACGGAACCTCCTATTTTTTTCACATCCTCTACTACGACAGTACCTCAGAGGGGCAAAAAATATAAGACCCCCAAGGAGAGCACCAGTACCAACTTGGGATCTCAATTTTGTTTTAGAAAAACTCACACTGCCTCCTTTTGAACCAGCCAGCACAGCTGATCTAAAATTCTTATCATGGAAAACTGCTCTGCTCCTAGCAATAACTTCAGCAAGAAGAGTCTCAGAGTTACAGGCATTAATGGCTGTGGAACCTTTCATCATTTTTCATCGGGACAGGGTCTCACTTAGGACAAACCCAACATTCATGCCAAAAGTGGTCTCCAGTGTGGCCCTGAACCAAACCATTCATTTGCCTACTTTCTACCCAAATCCCCAGAATAAAGGGGAGAAACTACTGCACTCTTTGGATATACACAGACAGCTACGATTTTACCTGGACAAAACAAAAGCTTTCAGAAAAACTGTGCAACTGTTTGTAGCCTATGCTGCAACATCACAAGGAAAGCCTATTACAAAACATCCAATTTCAAAATGTATAGGCCACTGCATCCGCTTCTGTTATGCACAGCATGGCAAATCAGTGCCTAAGGGCATTAGGCCTCATTCTACCAGAGCAGCAGCCACTTCAGCAGCTTTTCTCAGAGGAGTACCAACCAAAGACATTTTAGAAGCTGCAACCTGGAGCTCAGTGCACACTTTCACCACTTTTACCTCTCTACTCTAAATCCAGAGCAGGCTTTGCCACTGCAGTTCTACAGGGCCTGGTAGCCTCTCCAAATCTAATTTAGACCCAGCCGCCCAACCTCAGCTTTGGGATTCTACCCAAGTGTAATGACTGCAACAGTGAAACACGGTGAACATAGTACAGTTGTGTACCTACCATAAATGTAGATGTTCGAGAGTATTCACTGTTGCAGTCCAGGTTACCCACCCACCATCCCTTTTTTCATTGCTGGGACTTTTCTGTACTTCTCAACTTTATACAACCTATGTGGTGTATTTGCTTGTAGATGAAGGAAATGTTTATAGTAATATATGCATGTTTTTTGGCATAATTTTATCTTTCCAGCCTTCCTATCTGGGGGCACCTGACATCTGGGGCAAGAAAAACTGAAGAAAATGGCGTCGGTTGCAAGTTTTATACCCCTGGCGCACTGACGTCAGGGAAGAGGCGACAGCAACCGACACCGGACCAAGACTTTGGAACTCGGGCCGACTGCGGGTCGCCTGCCAGCAGGACAACCCAAGTGTAATGACTGCAACAGTGAATACACTCGAACATCTACATTTATGGTAGGTACACAACTGTACTTTCTCTCTCTCGCCTTACCTGAAGAAGGAAATACAATGGTGAATAGCACAAATAAAGCTCAACCTGTGTCTACCTTTCAAACTACAGACACCAAGACAGAAATTGCAAAGATACATCAGATGATGCATACAGAGCCTGGACAGACAACCTGAGAGTTCAGGGATAGTAACCAACAAATCTAAGATCAGAACACTACTACAAGCCCAGCTGACCTTAATCTGTTACTGAAAACCAGGTACTTTAAGACTGTTCACAGACAACACTACTGTCGTGTGTTGCATAAACAAGTAGTTTGGCACCAGGTCTTTCCATCTGTGCCAGCTGTCTCTTTTGGCTTGGGATCAAGTTAAAAAAAGCAAATCTCCCTCTCCAAGTAGTTTACATTTCCTTCACGGCAGTGCTTTAGTAGACCTTCTAAGTAAATCAAAGGAAGACCCCCATGAATGAACGCTGAAAAGGGGGATGAGCTTAGATGTAGT